>NC_134710.1:257730091-257997591 GCF_043290135.1 Rhipicephalus microplus
AATGCCTCCTGAAAAAGGAAGTGTCTTCAAAGACCTCCCTGAGCCGGTGCCATGAAGAAAGGGCCCCTTCCTGATACCAAACCGTTATGGTCTGTTTTTTTATGGTCTGTCACCCAGAACTTAATCAGTATAAATTAATGGACAAATATATTTTACAAACAGCTTGTATAGATTTCATACATTATAATGACCCGGCTAAGCTTAATATAAACAATATTTTTTTGGCTAATGAGAGAGTCAAACATCATCCATCAAAACATGACTGCCCTTTTAACTTGTTTTATAAAATTTTGCGAACGACAACCTCTGCAGGGTACTGCTGTTCTCATGCTGAATACAACATATTGCAGCACACAAAACATGCCTACAGCCTCTACGAATATGCCAGTGGCTGGCTCAGTTCTCAACAGAACTGCACAAGATAACCACAAATGCTATCTAGGTTTCTTTACTGTGGTGGACATAGAAGTGTCGCATCAGCCCTCAATAAAAGTCAACAGCCTTCTCTTGTGTTTTCAGTCATTGTGACCTCAACTGCACATATATTCCCCACCATGATAATGGCAACGAGCACTTTGTGGCAGATGAGCTCTCATACGAGAGCTTTTTGGTGTCTGAACGCTTAGGTGATGTGGTCATAGATGATGGAGTTATTCAAAGCATCTAAATTCAAAGTATTTAAAAAGTAAAATTAAAAAAAACTTTTCGTGTTTCTACAAATACAAAATAATAGTTAAAAATAGTTTTAAAATAAAATGTGGTTAATTCTTTAGATACATGCCATCAGATACAGTGGCTATGAGATAGTGGATTGTTGACAGTAATTGGCAATTAATGACTAAAATCCACTAATTGGCAATTAATATTTTCTTTCCATGGGCTCATCATAATAGGAAAATCGAAGCAAGCTCTCTGAAAATGCCCTTTCTTAGACCTGCAAAAGTATGAGTACCTGGAAAACTAAAACTGTGGCCCTCAAAGCATGTCTAAGCAAAACAGGCGTGCACCTGGCCAAGCCCCTCCAAATGATATTACTGCTTAAGTCATCAAGTAGTAAGAAGACAGTGCTACATGGCTCCATGTTGTCAATGATAGCCATATAGCAGCAGTGTCCTATTTCCCAGTCATTCGGTGATGTATTTTAAACAATATTGTCAAATTAAGGGACATAGGCCCATATAAGCCCAGTAAGCCAGAACTCGCATCAGTATAATTTAATGGGCCACTAAATTTTTCCAGCTCTAAAAGCTAATATATTCTATAAACAGCTTGTTTAGATTTCATAATTATATGACCCTGATAAACTTAATAGTATAAACAATACTTTTTTGGTTAATTAGAGAGTAACACATCATCCATCAAAACATGGCTACCCTTACTGGCGGCATGTCTCTCATGAAACCAACCTTTCCTTTTCATATGCCTATTTTTAAACCTTATTTTAAGTCTTTAGGGAATGATTTCTAGCTGGCTTTGAAAATTCATTGTAAATTCTAGGCCACATGCTGTCTGGCTTGCGTCTTTTCACAAGCCTCGACTACTGATCGGCAGCATTTCCTGACCGTGCTCAAACAGTGTTGCGGAGTCCCTTTCAGGGTTGCAATGGGGAGCGTGCATTAAGCTGGTGGCATCACTGCGCAGGAGGGAAGAAAACAAAGTGGCGTGATACGTGCAGCAGCCGCTCCACGAGACGTGTCACGCTGATGGAGGAGCTTTGCAATGTCGCATGAAGTGCGCTAATAGTTACGAGAAATGCCCTCCTGGAACAAAGTTCTTCCGTTTTCCGGGGCGACAATGCCTCCTAGGCCAGCAGGAATGCTGGATTCGCAGTGTACGCTGTGTGAAGAAAGTGATCCTGTGCATGGTCATGGAGTACATGTTGTTGCTAGTTCGCTTTGAATTTACGCCTCACGCCAGTGAACCAGTCTTTTTACAGTGCAAATGGCATTGAGTAGCAGCTAGCAAGATGATTTAGGGTCTCAATGCACATTTTGTTGCCACAAAGTCATCAACGGATCCAGCTTTTCCATCGTACGCTTCTGCTAGTTTTCTGCCAACGCACCGCAAAACTTCGGTGATCGCGGAGGAGGAAAGGTCGCGCTTGGCTGTAAGTGCATTATTGCTACGTGAACTGTAGGTCAGGTGAGCATTTTTCCGTCATGCTCATTTGCAGGTAAAAATTTTTACTTGCAAGACCTACATATTAGCAGACAAAGTAGTTCGCAAAAGGGAATACTAAGGAACAAGAGCCCAATGCATGGCATAATGCACAGGGACCGCGCAAGTACTGCATTTGCCCCTTGACAGCCCTGCGCATGTAAGCAGTGCCACCCCACGCTGTTTTTATGTTAAGTGACGGCTAAGATATTACTTGCATAGACGACGCATAACATATTCACTCAATCACTCATGCAGACGAGGAACCTCCACAAACGAAACTGCAGCATAGTAAGATTTGCAAAATCGTTACGGCATCACTAAATGCATGACGGGAGGCAATGGTACGTACTAGTGCCGACCTCACTTGGTTTCCCTCAAGACATCATGCTACAGCACTTGTTTCACGTTAATGTCGCTCGGTAATAAGCAGGTAAAATGATGAAAAAGCGTTTGCACAAACCCCCATCATGACGGCGTATGCTTCCTGGTTCCCGTTGGCTTGTCCCACACACCGCTCTTTCAAAATACTTTGTCCGACCGTGGTCTCTTCAGTCGCGTTAAAAACGTGCCTTCTGCCGCATAATTTGTCTTCTTTCGCCTCGTTCGAGGCTCTAAAAAAACCTGCGCTCTTTACTTTCTTGAAGTTGGCGCGCTTCTATAACACCAGTAGCCATCGCACACACGCGTGTCCTGCAAAATGCGGGGGCCGCAGAAGGACAGACGAGAATTCGTCGCACGTCAGAAACTCAGCGGCCACTCGAGGCGCTGACGGCGTGCTGGCGCACTGCATCAGCCCGCCACCTGTAGGTGCCGCACGTTCCCCACAGTAGAAATCGAGTCTAGAGCAATTTTTAGAGCAGCAGAATAATGTTAATTTTGGAGTGCTGAAATCACCCAAATTCGGAGCAGGTTTAGAGAAAAAAACATTGATTTTTTTATCACAAAAGACCAAATTTGGAGCTGTATGAAAAATATGTACAAAGAAAAAGATATGTACAAACTATTCAACATCCCCTAAATTATGCAGAGTGAATATGCATTGCTATTTCAATAAAAGTAATCTTTTGAACCACCCCAGTTAGCAAGCAATCATAAAGTCCACATTGGCATTTGCCACACCTGTCAAATCCTTTGACAGGCTCCAAGGATTGAAATATGAATCTACCAAGCACGCGACCTTGATATTAACAAAAATTCATAAAAGTGAGGAGTAAGGGTGGCACAAAAAACGACAACAACAACTGGCACGCAGTTTTGTTTGACTTTTTAGGGCTGCAGAAATATTACACAGTGTTCCAAAAGATTGCCAGGAATTTTTTCAATGCAAGCAATCATATTAGTACTCACAATTATGTGGCATGTACAAGCATGAATAACTGAACAAACTGTGCTGTGTCCCGTATCTAATGCTAACAGCCCCTTCCAAGTATTAAAGCGCTTTTTCACAGGCCATAGGTGTATTGCGGCAGAGGTGGCTTTAGTGTGCTTCTTCACAGGTTAGAACACGTCCAAGAAATTTTTGAACCGCGACACTCCCCCCACCAATGTTTCGTGATAGAATTAGGTCTAGGACACAACGTCTCGGCCCACTTGCAGGGAGCGTTTGACTAGAAAAGTAATAACGGCACGCGCCTGTTGGCCTGGTGACGGCACCGGATATCCATATAATATGCTATTGCTATGGCAAGCAACGTGGTCACCGGCAATGCGAGCATAAATCACAACATGCCGCAATGGCAAAGCCAGGGGTGTGTGTGTGTGTGTGTCTGTGTGTTCAACTTCCACCTGAAACATTTCACACATCCCTTCCCCCCTGCCACTTACCCAGCTTTTTTTTACGTCGCTTCTCGCTGAAATGGTTTAGAAACTAAGCAGTGCTACTATCACAATATCATTCCTGGAAGCTTTTACAGTGAATAATGTTTGCATCTGAAGAAACGTGTCGCGTTGTTTGCAAGGCTTTGGCATTCTGAGATTTTGGGCAGAAATCTCCGCTGCAAGCGTTTTAAGCTGGCTCGGCGACGAAATTAAAGCTGCAAAGCTGGTCCTACTTGTACCTGTCCGAACAGATCTGACCGGAGTCGATCACTACGATAATTTTCTCTAGGCAGAGGCTCATTTTACTGGTAAAAGCAGGACACAGTTCCAAGCTTTGATAGGCCAATATTACAGTGTGACTCTTCGAACGTGCAAAGATATACTCAAGCCAGAGACAAACATTTTTATTTTAACCTTCGCACGTTTTGCTAACATCTAAACACACACAGATGTGACAAAACATTCGGCTCATCCACCAAACTTCACTTGCACGCAAGTGTACAATATATTGATACATATCTTTAGTATAACCTAATGGCTAAAGGCACTCCGAAGTGTTGTCTTGTGATGAAGGTGCAACACAGGCAAGCGTGCAGGCCAGTCACAACTTTAGAAAAGCCTACTAAAATACTCATCATGTAAAGCTGATAAATAAAGCATAGTGGTCATAATCCTAAAGCACCGTAATGAGAAATGCAGTGTGGGCAGCTGTAGTGAGCAGAAGTTTTATGGTTCAGCAGTGTGGCAAACAGGGCAAGACTAAGAAACATAAAGCACAAAAAATGTACAATAAATTATATATATATATATATTGTCAGGGAGAATAAGAGACAATGCCCGTATGCCAGGCCTGCTGCTTTTATTCTGCTTCGGTCTTCCTGTGCTTCGCGCTGGCCGAGTGCGACAGCCAAAGCTTCGTTGCCGCTTTTCATCATTACACTTGGCCATGACTACAAGCGTGTGCAGCTGCCGAAATTGTCTCTGGAGGGCGGCGCTGGGAATGTTGTAGTGGCTGGTCACTTGTATGCCGCAGGCTGTCCTGTTGAAATGCCATATACTTCGGTGGTCGACATTGGCTGAATCGTTCTGGTCGCAGTCCTCGGTGATGCTGTAATTTGGTCCGCTCATCTGCCAGAAGTATATTTGGAGGGCGAGACTACCTGCATCGCAGAGATTGGTCTCGTCCACGAAGCGTCTTTCGGTGCATACCTGCCAAAAATACACCTAGCTGTCGTCTTCTGCTGCCTCGTGGAGTAAGCGGTAGACAGGGCTTGCTCGAAGAAAGTCGCCGGAAAAGCTTTCGAAGAGACACACCAGGTGGCATAGCTTCTCGACTTCTCAGTTCGGCTTCTATTAAGTGGTCGGTCACGTTCGCATTCTGGTTAACTCCAGGCGGACGACGAGAACCTTCATTAGCCAAGCAATCTTTCTATAGCTTTTGGAAACCGGAGAAGCCACATGAAACCTCCATGTTAATACGAGGGCGCTCTATGGGTATTGTGGTTCCTCGGTATTTTTCCTCGTTGTAGTCCACAGGTGATGGAATTCGTACTGAGAAACACTGGGGAATGTCTCGGCCAATGACTGCCGTGAGGTCTTTGACAAAGAAGTTCGGGAAGTAGGTCCCGACGCGCAATCCAACAGCTGAACACCGAAGCCCACCTTACAGCCTGCTTCAGTGTCTCTCGCATGGCATTCCGCCGCGATGTCATTTGGAGCGTTAAAAGGCACAGGTGTGGAGTCGGGATGGTTCCCTGTGGATGCATAACTCAGAGTGGCACCTTTCATGAGGGTTGTCTTCAGTTTTGGTCACTAGCCGTGATGTACTTGCATCAGATACCGATGAGTCTGCAAGCTCAAGTGGTGAACTTCAGCTGAAAGCTGCAGCTTTGAGATGGAAGGCCTCCCTGAGCTACATCCAGGATAGCGGCCAGGTTAGACTGAGTGGTGGCAAAGAGGTGGGAGGGAGTCAGGCCAAAAGTAGCAATCAGCTAGCAGTTCCATTCCACCCATAATCGCTGCCGCACGCCTTCATACCTATGCCATGCCGCGGCTGGATTTCGAAGATGGTCTATTGCTGTGCACTACTTCTGTTGTTCTGTCCATAACTTGCGAGCTCCAAGAGCATTGACGGTAGCCACCCAATCGTCGACGTCGTTCTGGAAGCAGCAGAATGGCGGTAGCTCGCAAACAGCCGGCGATGACGATACAGTCTCCGAAACTCCAGAGCATGTCGACGCCAAGCAGCCCAGTTGCTTCGAGAGCTCCATGAGGGAACACGGGAGCTTGCGACGGTTCTCGGGAGGGCTGGCCTCAAGTTATTGCAACGTGGCCACAGCAAACATGTCCTTGAGTGCGCACAAAGTTGGCAATGCGGCCGGTGACAACTTGAAACTGGACGCCAGCAAGGCATTAGTTGTGACGCGGAGTTGTGCGATGGTGTGCTGTAGCTCCGCGGCAGTGTCGGATGATTCGATTGGAGATGGCCGACATCCACGGAGGATACAGTGACTCCGGTCCTCATGGTGTTAGAATACAGGACCAGGGACGCGTGGATGGCGTGGCGTCCCTTGGAGATCCAGTATTGGTCAAAATCGTGGCAATTGGATCCATACCATTAGAGGCGCCAATGGCGTTCCCAGGCAAGTGGACTCTTGTGATGTTGTGCCAGATATATAGGAGGCATGTACGCCGTCCCTAGGCGAGAGGAGCCCATCTGCAAGGTTGGCCGAAAAGTATTGCATCGCTGGACAGGTTTCCCGGAACCACAACGGAGGCCTGGACGCCATCCACTGGTGGTGGAATCGACGAGGAAGCAAGAAAGCGTGACGGTGTTTCTAGGGAATATGCGTGACCTCAAGCTGGCAGCTGAGGTCTACCAAAGCCTTTTTGATGACTGCGCCATTGTCCACGAGAAATAAGACACAACGCCCATATGCCAGGCCGGTTGTTCTTATTCTGCTTCGTCTTTCTCTCCTTCGCGCTGACTGAGCACGAGAGCCAAAGCTCCGTTGCCACTTTTCATCATTACACTATGTATATACATTGATTCGCTTCACATTGACATGAGTAGAAGGGCACACCGAGCGATTTCTGCAACTAGCCACATAACGCACAAGAAATGCACAGAATGAAGAAACATGGTTGGGCATGTTATCATGTAAAATTAATATTAAATAATAAATTAATATTAAATTAATTAATTAAAGGCGGTGGTGTTCTTATAGCTATCAAAAAAGGATTAGTGCCGTTTCTGGTGAATACCGACTCCTGCCTTGAAATAGTGTGGGCCGCCTGTACTACATCAACGGCAAAGGTACTGGTTGGCGTCTGCTACCGTCCGCCGGATTCCAATAGTTCCTTCATTGACGAACTTCGAAGTTCCATTACTTCGGCTATCGGTAAATACCCAGCCGACATTACTTACCTGGTTGGTGACTTTAACTTTCCGCAAATAGATTGGTCTCAATTGTCATCTTCTTGCCAAAATGCAACAGAGCTCATAAACCTCACCTTAGACTTCAACTTTTTCCAAGCAATTAATCAGCCAACCCGCGGTACTAATATTCTTGATCTCGTTTTCTGCAATGCTCCTGAGTCAATTAGTGATGTTTTATACCTTGACGGTTTTAGTGATCACAGGCTTATCCAATTACAACTTACCATTCCTCTTGCATTTCAAGGTAGCACGATCACTCAAATCCGCGATTACAATCGAGCTAATTATAAGGATATGAATATTGCACTTAACAAATTTTTCGTTCAGACATTTTTACCTTCGTTTTTTAATAGGACCGTTGAGCAGAACTGGGTGCTTTTTAAGAACGTGCTAACAAATTTAGTGCACCGATACGTTCCCGTGGTGTCCATTTCCAACGATAAAACTAATCCCTGGTTTAACAAACATCTTAATCGTCATCGTAATAAAAAGAAGCGTCTTTACAGAAAAGCTAAGCTTGCACCTACATCATCGGCTTGGAAAAAATATCGCAAATGCTTAAAAAGCTACTGTTGCGTCGTTCGAACTTCAAAAAAGAAATATTTTTCCCAGGATCTTCCCTCTCTCTTGAAATCTAATCCTAAAAAGTTTTGGCGTGTTGTGTCTCCTAATAGCATTAGTAATCACATTTCACTGTATGACGATAAACAGCAGCCACTTGATGATAGCGAATGCCTGCATGTCTTTAACAGATATTTTGCTTCTGTATTTACGAGGGAAGATCATTCCAACATACCCATTGTTCCTGACCATGATTATCAGTACATGAGTGCGATTGATGTCTCCGCTGAAGGTGTCGCTAATCTCATAGGAAATCTCAAGATCGCAACCAGTGCTGGAGTTGACAACATTAACTCTAAAATATTAAAAAACACAGTCCTAATATCAAGTAAAATTCTTTGCTATATTTTTCAGCAATCATTATCATCAGGCTTATTACCCACGGACTGGAAGATCGCCAAGGTCATCCCAATTTTCAAAAGCGGTAATAAAAATTCCCCGCATAACTACCGACCCATATCACTAACATGCATTTGCTGTAGGTTACTTGAACACATTATCGCCTCCCATATTTACGCTCATCTTGAACATAATTCCTTCTTTTTTCCTCAGCAACACGTTTTCAGAAAAGCACTGTCATGTGACACGCAGCTGCTAGAATTCACAACTGACTTGCACTCTAACATGGACGCTAATCTTCAAACGGATTGTATTTTTTTAGATTTTGCCAAAGCATTTGACTGTGTGGCACACTCGCGTTTATTCTCGAAATTATCAGCTCTCTGTCTGGATTCTTTAACATTATCATGGCTTCGTAACTTTCTTTCTTTCCGTCAGCAGTTTACTTCAGCTAACAGTTTTACCTCATCTCTCTGTGACGTAACATCAGGTGTGCCCCAGGGCAGTGTCCTTGGTCCTTTACTGTTCCTAATATACATTAACGATTTACCCACAGGCATATCTTCTAACCTGCGTCTTTTCGCTGACGACTGCATCATTTACCGCTCAATTAAATCCACCGAAGATCACCTCGTACTTCAAAATGATCTCATATTAATTGCAAAGTGGTGTGACAAATGGCAGATGAGTCTTAACTCTACTAAATGTAAGGTTATCACTTTCAGCCGCAAGCGCATCAATTCCGATTTTTCATACCTCATAGATAGCACATTAATACCCAGGCATCATCGTATAAATATTTAGGCGTCCATCTCAAGCACAATCTTTCATGGGACATGCATATTAACACCATTACTGCCAAGGCATCCAGGTCACTTGGATACCTGCGCCGGAACTTGTGGAACTCACCAAGCAGTCTAAGACAACTCACCTATGAAACCATCGTTCGTCCGCAATTAGAATATGCTTCACCAGTGTGGTCTTCTCATCAAATCTACCTGACTAACAAGCTTGAGTCTGTACAAAACAGAGCCGCTCGTTTCATTACTTCCAACTACAGCCCACATTCCAGCATAACGCAGATCAAACATGACATACCGCTTGTGCCATTAATTGTACGTCGTTCCATTTCTCTTTTATCTTTACTCCATAAATATCGCTATAGCATCAGGCCATCTCCCTTACCACTGGAAGCGCCTTCACGCATATCACGCCGCTTGCATGATCAATATAGCATTAAACGCATCAGTGGACGAACTAACACTTTCAATTCATCAGCACTTCCCGAGCCATTGTTCTATGGAATGATCTTTCCGACAATATTGCATCTATCAGTAACCATCAAGCATTTCTTGACCAATTGCGTAAGCATTTCTTGAAATAGTATCATGTCGTCACCATTACTTTTTATTTCGCGAATTCTTCCGCCATTCTTTCCTTTGCGAGTGTGTGTGATTGGCGAAAAATTGTTTCATGGAATAAGAAAGGCTGTTCCTCTGTTTGAAAATGCTTTGCACTGTACATATGTATATGCACTGTATATATTTCAATTTTTGTTTCCCTGTATTTATTAATGCATTTATCTCTGATATTTTTTGTTTCGTACTTGCTCCCCTTACTCAATGCCCTATCGGGCCTTGTAAGGTATCATGAATAAATAAATAAATAAATAAACATACATTATAACCATAATTTCTTACAAAAAATAAAATAAACTCTGTGCAAGCAATGTTTCACACAGCAAACAGACACATGACATAGCACAATACTGTTGACTACTTTTTTCAATTGACATGAAGATTACCCTGCACATTACATGTCATATTATACACCCCTTATGTTACCAAATGTAATTATGAATGTATAAAAACACGCTACATATTTCTTTCATTCCACGTTGTAAGCAGAGCCAGGGTCCTTGACTTGTGAGATGCACTTTGCCCACATGAGAACTATGTTATCTACGCTTAACAGAGATTAATGATTAATGATGTCTTTTCAGATCGAGTGAGTTGTCACAATGATGCATTTTCGAAGGCTAGTCCATTTAATGGTGCAACAAGTGGCCGTTGCTTCACACGGCCACTGTACCTGTCGTTTACCGTATTTTACTGCGATTACCTTTACTTACTCTCTTTACAAGCATACGCATAGGGAAGGGGGGGGGGGGGAAGTCTCAAGACTTTGACATACATGTACACAATCTGCTCAAACTATATATCCTGCCGATAATATAGCCAGGAAAGCTAATGGCTGCCCCCCCCCTCTCCGAAAAAAAATTCTGGCTACGCCCCTGGCACATCGAATGGTTTGCGTGCTGTAACAGTGGCATTAACTTAAAGCTTTAGTTCCTAACATGCCATAACCACGTTTGCTGACTAGGATATTCATATTTTCTACGAAGTTGCTGGCTACAGCAAAGCATCTTTGTCTTGTGTGTCGTATCCGCTGCTGTCAGTGGACGAATGGCCATGCGGTGTTCTTACCTTATCTGGTATATCGCGTTTTGCGAGTGTTTTGAAGTGGTATAGGGCAAGGGTCAGCGTGCGTACATCCCTGTATTGATTGAGGACACAAACTACAGGTGGCCAACGTGGCCTTCATTTCTCACTGCAATTAGTGCAACTGAGAAAATTTTGAGGCTGATTGGGCATTTTGGTGCAGCGTGGTGCAATTTCGGCCAATTTCATGGTTTTGGCACAAATCGGTACAAAAATGGGGAATCGTATCAAATTGGTGCAATTGGCATAGCTGTTGCACTCCTGCGCTGCCCTCTCACAAGCAATTGCAAATATGGGCCAGTGTGCCATAAGCAGTGATAAAAGTGAGCTTTTACTTTTTGGAGCATACTGTACTCCTTTGGAGCAACCATAAGTGTTTTCAGGGTGGAAAAAGTTCTAGCTAGGAGTAGCTATTGGTGTTTTAGGAGCAGATATAAAATTTTCCATATATTATTTAGAGTTCAGAGCATTGCTGAAGCATCTCGTAAATAATGATATTTATTATGAAATATATCTCACAGGCAACAATCAATGTTAAATTCAAGAAGCAAGATGGCCGGTTGTCAAAAATATGCCGTGAAATAAGCTATGTATTTAAAATACTAGTATTGGTCGCAGAAATGAAATCATACCGATGAAGCTGAACGCCACAATTTAGAAGTAACCACGTTCCCATACAACTGTAGCCAAATAAGCAGTAGATAATTGGTATGAAATAGAATGGCAATGCTGCTCATTTTCCCATTTCACAACACTAGCCTGCATGTACAGCTGAAAAAAAAAAAAGCTAAATAACCTATATGCTTGATATATCAGTTCTCACAAAAATTAGATTAGAGCCGATCATACTGCACACTATAGTTGCACACTGGGATGATAGTAGACAGATTCTTCCCAGTTTTTTTAGGACTTACCATAAAATGCCGAGCAAGCATCCCTCACCCCCCTACGGTGAAGGATAATCAGGTCAGATTTGGAAGGGGGCACTTGCTCGGTCACGTACTGGTCACTGGCGCTTATTTCAGAAACCCCAAAACAATGAAGAGGGGCACTTGTTCAGCACTTTACACTTTACGATACGAGTTGGAGTCGGTCAAACAGTAAAACTTCATTCTTATTTTCTCAGTGTCATTGTGGAGCAGTTTCGGAGCAGTCACGAACAAATATTGCATTTTGGAGCAGCATTTCTCTTTTGGAGCAGTTTAGAGCACAACTTCATCACTGCATTAACAGGTCAGTTAAAGTGCAGGTATGCAACAGCTGCGTCAAAACCATGAAATCTGCAAAAATTGTGCGCCACTGTGCCTAAATGCTCGAACAGCCTCAAAATTTTCTCAGTTGCACTAATTTCGGCAAGAAATAGATGCCACGTTGGCCACCTGTAGTTTGTGTCAGCAATTAATCCAGGTGCACATACCCTAACCTTAAACCACGATGCATGGTGTAAGATATATACTCATTAGGCCCGGACACTCGTGAAATGTGACTGACCAGATAAAGTAACAATGCCGCACGGCCATTGGTTCGCTGACCGCAGCGGATATCTATCGGCGGGACGACACAACTTCAAAACAAAAATGCCGCCGTGACCTGTGTTGTATTACCTGATGTGTAGTGCGTTATGGGTAGAAATATGGGATTGCCTCACATATGGAAATGTGTTGATGGACGGTCTGAATTGAGTGAAAAATGTAATTCTAGGAGTCAAATGAACAGATGCTTACTATAGAGAGTGCATGTTTTTTTTTCAGTTATGCAAATAACATGCAAAGTGGGCAACTTTTTATGATATATTCACAATAATTTACTTACCCAACCATTCTGATGTTGGTTTCAAATACAGATACAACAATGTCACTGTCAAAGTTGACATCCCGGATAACAAGTTTAACAGCCCTTTCAAATTCCTCCATGTCACCTAAAAGCTGAAAAAGAAAATAAGGCATGTGTCATAAAATTATTGTTTATGACTACTATACTTATACAAACTAGAAACACGAAAAATGGCATTTCATGGTTTCTTTTAACAATTTCATTTTTATAACTTTCTATTTAACACTAAGTTCCAGTTTAAAATTGAGTCGCACAGGTTGTATCCCCCCCCCCTTACCCCCAATTGAAAGTAAACCCTTTACAGCTTCAATATGCTTCACTGCATCTGATTATTGTATTGCGGCAAAGTCGCATTTCAAGCTTCGCTATGATTGAAATTTCAAAAAAGGAAAAAAAAATATGGTCAACATTCGATTAAAAGTGACCGCTCTAGATTTTCAATGTGTTTCACCCCATCACATTGGTATTGCAGCAAAGCTGCCTTTCAGGCTTCGCTATCATCGCAAATGTATTGACTAAAAAAAAAAAAAAAAAATGCTGGTTCCAACATTGATATGAGAGATGTGGCAGAGGTTGCGGCTCAGGTAATGCTGTTTTGGACTTGAAACTTAAGCAGGAAGTCAGAAGTATCGGGAACTGAAGATTTATAGCATTCAAAATTTCAAATGTTCTAATATATTGACATCTAAGAGGCAGATTTGGAATTCTGAACTCTAAGGGAGCTCACCCGTGTTTACCACATCACTTTAGCTTCCACAGGAGTTAAAAGAGGAAAAGTGGCTGAGGAAATAGCATCTTTGCATTTAATGTGTAAAGTGTTGTCGGCAACACTCAGTTTGCACCAAATCATGTACATAAAATATAATTCGGCTTCTGCCATGCCTCATTCTTGATAAGACATCCATGAAATACCACCCCACCAGCACTTTACAAACCTAGCCAAAAGAAACACTTTCATGTTGCCATCATAAGAATATGCTTAGAATTCCTCTCCAAATTTTTTCCTGCAATTTCTCTTCAACGCATTTGAAAAATAATCCATTCAATTTGCCCTCACGCTTCAACGTTCAAATTCACTTCGCACCCAACATTTTGCTATTCGCCTCTACTTATAAGCGAAATCCAAGTCCTGGAACATTTCTAACGCACAACGTTTATCCTCGTATTCAGAAATTATCCTCGACTTGAACTTGACTTGCCAGTGCCTTCAATGCAGCGCAAATGCATTTCAAGCACGCTGTCTTTAGCAGTGCCAAGGCTGCACAAACACGTTTCAAATGCGCTGCCTTGATTAAGACAGTGGCAAGTCAAGTTCAAGTCAAGGAGCGTTTCTGAATATGGGGGTAAGAATGCAAGGAAAATGCTCAATATGTTCAAAGGCTTCTCTTGACACTCAGTTACTGAAACAAAAAAGGTACAAGAATAATCCTGTATCAACACTTAATGATGCTGCCAAGTCAGTTATGTAGCACAGACAGAACCTATGTATTAACAAATGGTTCTTTTAAAAATTGGTCTAGCACAAAAGTAACATGTGAGTAGCCTGCATGACAAACATGCCAGTATGTGTTCACATGATAAAAAGTCCCAGTGCTGAACTATGGGCCCCCTTCTCCAATTAGTGTTGACGTGGGCATTTACATATCAAACTTTCAACCTATAACCCCTCAAGCAGCAGTGGCTATGGTTGTGTACACAACTTGTTTGTGCTAGTTGTGTGAACTTGTGGTTGAAAGAGAGCAAAATGCGCTGCTCATTGGATGAATTGAACCGTATGTTTGGTACGTCTTGACATAAACTCTGTGTGCTACATATGACTGTAGATGATAACTTTGGTGAATGCACTACAATGCTCGGCGGTTGTTTCATGAGCCACGCTGGAGGACCAACGTCAAAAATATTACTTTTTTTCGATATTACTACAACTAAAAAATTATTGTGTGGACTACCTGGAGTCTATGATTTCATTTTTTCATATCAGAATGAAATGTGACTGACTGCAGAATAATTAGATATTGAAATTGCATTCTAATTACAATTAACAACTGGAATTCAAAACAACACACTTCATTTTCCTTTTTAGAATACAACATTGAGTGCCTTGCAGTTATGCTATGAGAGCTCGACACATTCATCATAACTCGCACCTGAAGGGATAATCTTGAGCCAATTTTGCAAAGCGTAATGCAATGCCAATAACCTAAGCATTCCAAAATTATTAACCAGCCTTCTGAATTTGTGCAACGGTGCACAGGTGTGAATTACTGTCAGGGGAGCCAACTCATAAAAAAGGATTAAAGATTGGCTAAAGAGCATATGGCAGGGATTTACAAATACTAACAGGCATTTAGTGCTGTCAGTAAAGCAAAAAGTGCAAAATGACCTTATTGTGCCAGTACAAGCACATGGAGCTAAAACTTGGAGGATAAAAAAAAACTAGAGAAAATGTTAGGGAGACGCAGGATAAAATGGAGCAGAAAATGATAGGTGTAACATTAAAAGATCAGAAGGCAGCAGAATAAATTAGAGAACAAACATCGGTTGCAGGCTTTTAATTTACATTAAAAAATGCAAATAAAAAAATGAGCAGGCTACATTATGCATAAGACAGTCAACCAGTGGTCAGTAAGAGATGAGGAGAAACACAGCCGTGTGTGGCAGCATGTTCGGTGGAGTGATGAAATCGAGTTCAAAGTATAAAATGAAACACGCTTGTTCAGGATAGGGTAAATTGGAGATCATTGGGAGAGGCCTTCATCCACCAGCATACATAGAGAAGTGATGAAATCGAGTTCAGAAGTGTAAAATGAAACATGCTTGTGCAGGATAGGGTAAATTGGAAATCGTTGGGAGAGGCCTTCATCCACCAGCATACATAGAGAAGCCTGAAAACAATGATGAATCTAATGAATGTATCTTTGAATGAATGTATCATGAATGAATGAATCTAATGAATATATCAGACTGCAGTACTGTCTTATGTCTCTTGCATAAAATGCACTTTTAGTTTTCACACAACCACTTATACTGGATTATTTAGTAGTGTACATATACTGTACAACTTTAGTTTACATATTTAGTGTAGTACAACTTTAGGTTAATAGTATTAACCCATTAATACATACTGTGTTGATTATTGATGTGAAAATGACAATTTCAAATCCTTTTAATGGTGTACTTCATAAGTGAGCACCTGTACACTATTTTACTAGTGTATACAAATTTGTTATATGTAAGCGGTTATTTTCCATTTTTCAGAATATGCAGAATATGTTACAGTAGAATACCATTGCAATTACTATCTAATACCACTAAACTGCATGTGCAACTGGGAACCTTCATGCCCATTGTCCTCACTTCCCCTTCAACTTCAAAAAATATTACCTGCTCAACCCATGAATCAATGAATAACTTCGTTTAGACTTCAAGGACAGGCTATACCAATTGTACATAAACTACAATACAGGTACTCATTCATGACTTCTTTGCGCAAACACGTACACGGACACAAGGAAAAGAGGCAAACAACACGTGCGCCCGTGTTGTTTGCCTCTTTTCCTTGTGTCCGTGTACGTGTTTGCGCAAAGAAGTCATGAATGAGTACCAACTCGCCCAACTTTCAGTACTGTTGTTACAATACAGGTAACCTGGCTAGGCGCATTAAAAATAGCCACTTTAAGTTACTGAAACTATCATTTTTTAATTAACTATTACAATATAATTACAACTTTATCATAAAAATAATGACATTTTACAAATTTATCTTCGTGCTATCTATAAACAAAACAAAAGGGCAACACACTTAAAAAGAAAGAGGGAGAGATAAAAAGAAGGACTTTAAGCATCTAAATGTGGCACTGTTGGATGGCTTGTTTCACTAAGCTTGTGCAGATTGATATCCGCTAATGGAATTGATCAATTCATATTAGATATGTGCCTCCCTGCAGGTCTTTTCCTCCAAATGCACATGTATGTATGCTTGTTTTTTCAGCAATAAATATAAGATAAAATGTAATCAGGAGAAAGTAAATTGAAGCAATTAAAAAGATAATAAAAAACTAGAAATGAAACAGTAGGTGCAACACTCTTGCCACAGCATCCTTCTTAATGCTACTGATATCAAGATGTCCAGTGCACAAGAAATGTCATTTGATGTTTTAAGCATTCCTAGATATCATGACCTATGATCTCCTGTGCCTTTAACATTCTATCTTATGACTTTATGAAAGCTGGCTTCTGATGCATGCCTGGCTTTAGACATTGCATTTCAACGCCACTGTTTTATGGCAGTTTACTATTTCATGAAGCTAGAAATACAAATAATATACCAGGAAGGTGAACTGAAGGCTTTGTTCAAAAATTTGGTGATGGATGTCAAACTGCTTCACAGAGGGTAGCTGTGTAGAATAGAAGCGGACAGCACTGCATGTAGAAGTAAACTTTATTACACATAAAATGATTCTATTTGTTTGGAGGTTTTGCCCTGCTGTGGTGGTCTAGTGGCTAAGATGCTCGGCTGCTGACCCGCAGGTCGCGAGATCGAATCTCGGCTGCGGCAGCTGCCTTTTCGATAGAGGTGAGAGTGCTGCAAGCCCGTGTGCTGAAATTTGGGTGCACGTTAGAGAACCCCAGGAGGCCGAAATTACCGGAGCCTTCTATTACAGCATCTCTCATAATCATTTGGTGGTTTTGGGACGTTAAACCTCACATATCAAATATTTGTTTGGAGGTTTTCAAATCGGTAATACCAAGGAATGCCTTTTGTTAAAGCTGTGAAATGCACCCAGAATGAAAAAATACCTCCACATGACTCCTTTACCATCAAAATGAAAATAAATAGTATTATAAATATATAGCTATCAGAAATATGATGCTGCCCCTCTTAGCATGTCTGAGAGGCATTACCTTTTTTTTTCCATTTCTTGCATTGTACTTCAAACTACTATGTTATGCCCCCACAGAGTAATGCTTCTCCTGCTCTGCTTATAACTGTGCCCCACTTTAGAATGAGTATGGCCTCCTTTAAAATTTGGCAGGTGTCCTGAGGTGATAATGACACAATGGTATTACTCTCTGCCACCACATGATGCCACCACCTTAGTAGCAATCATTTTTATTTTGTCTGAAGGTACTGATTCATTGTGATGTCTTCAGAACTACATACAATGTCCTTTGTATTTACACTACCTTCAAACAAAAAATTAACGACATCTTTCCAAAGGGAAGCCTGATAGGATCCGAAGCAGCAGCGTTGCATACGGATGCGATCGTCGTTTTTGACTCGCGCCTCGTCGGTGTCGTTGGTCTTCCGCTGCGACATGCTCGGCTTTCCTGGCTTGTACCTCGTTGGTGTTGCAGCTGCGACGTCGTCATTCGCAAACGCGATCGGCTCTTCTAACCCTCGTAACGGCGGCGACAGCCAGGTTAGGCCAAATTGCTTCGGCGGGCGAAGGTTCGGTGGGCGAATAAAGCTTCGCTTCTTGGCGTCTTCTCCATCACAGATAAACGAGCTGAAAGAGAGTTCACTCGATGTGTGCTCAAACATTTCGAGCGGTAGAGGGTGAAGCGAGAGAGAGGTGACACGCGGCAAGTGCGTGGCAGGCGAGGGAGAGAGTGACGTCATTACAAGCTGCGAGGGAAGGCGTGACCTACTCGACAACGTCTCAACGCTTGCAACGAAGGAAGCCCAATGCGGCGCGTTGACACGGAGACACAGATGGACAGCATTACACAGGCTAGTCAAAAAGCTGCTTCGCATCTAATAAGCAAACAACATCTTGAGACTTCAAAAAGAAACTGTACAGGTATCTTTGAGAAAAACTGCAGATACCTTTCAGAATGTACAATGTTAAACGATCGAAACGTGACCTAAAAACTTTAACAAATGGTATGTGCAATCCCTCAAGATAACTGCCTCATATTGCTATAAATCTGCCCGTTACAGGCGATGTTAGCCCGCATCTAACTCCTCAAGTCTAAAATTACGCTACGACACAAAATAAAAGTGTAAAAGAAAGCATGTGTATTCCATAGCCCTAAACTGTTGCTCCTCAATCTATGAGGACTGAACTCGTGGAAATGTCACATGTAAAAATATTGTCACGGGCTAAGTAGATGCCTGAGGTTGACGACGACGAAGTGCTGTGGGGAATATGCTCGGACTGCAGCAGCGTTGTATGCATCTGCTCGCCAGTATATTCACTGTGTATACTTTATTCCCCGTAACATCATTGGTGGAAGGTGCGGGGTACAACTCGCTATACAGCCCCACAAGCTGGATCTTCGCAGCGGACGGCGCATTGCAGCTACCACGATGACCGACCAGGCTACTCAATGTCAACAAGAGCCGTCAGCCCCGCAACGGATCGTTGTGGTGCAACCTCGTGACCCAGGCCCATTCAACAGCACAAGTGGCATAGACGTCTATGACTGGCTGGTTCTATATGAGCGCGTCAGTAGCAGCAACCATTGGGATCTGACGCTTATGTTGGCGAACATCATCATCTACTTGCATGGCACGGCAAAACTCTGGTACGAGACACATCAAGAAGAGTTGACCAGCTGGGACGTCTGTAAGCAGAAATTGCGCCATCTATTTGGGAAACCCATCGGACATCAAGTGGCCGCAAAGAAAGAGCTTGCGACTCGTGCCCAGACATCCACAGAGTCGTACATCGCGTACATCCAGGACGTGTTGGCTTTGTGCCGCAAGGTCGACAAGGACATGCTCGACGAGGACAAAGTTGGACACATCCTGAAAGGAATTGCCGATGACGCCTTCAATTTTCTGCTGTGCAAGGACTGCTCGACGGTGGAGTCAGTTATCGAAGCATGTCGTCGCTTCGAACAGGCAAAAAGTAGGCGCATAGTTCACCGATTTGAACGCCTTCCCAACACGGCGGCTACGTCCTCTTGTGAAGATTTGTCCACACTACATCAACTACCAGCGCCAGAAAACGTCACCAGAATAATCCATCGTGAACTCGAGGCTATGGCATGCGCTATGTCTAGCGTCACCGCCAGGACACAACCTCGATGCTGTTTCAATGATACAGGCCGTGGTTCGCCAAGAGATCGCGAATATGGGCATTTTGCCACCTCATCAAAATGCCCCTGCTACTTCCAGCTCGGCTCCAGTCGTTGCGGCTGCCACTCTGAACCGCACGTTCGTGCCAAGACGAAACCCAGCTGAATGGCGCACTCATGATGATCGGCCCATATGTGTCACGTGCCATCGGATAGGACACATCGCTCGCCATTGCCGCAGCCGTTGAACCTTATCACCTCAACCGAGCTTCTATGATGGGGGACCTCGCTCCGAACGTGCACCTTATGCCCCGTCCTACTGTGCAAAGACAGGTGCAGAGCATAATTCAGAACGTCGGACCAGCCGCTCGCCATTGCCCGTGCGTTGTCAGTCCCGCTTGCCCCAACCCCGCCGTTCTCGGTCTCCCTACGACCGTCGCTCGGAAAGCTAGCCGGTGCAGCCCCCGGAGGTGACGCTGCATACACGACTCGGAATGCAAATCCTCTGATTACTCCCGACCAGCGGTGCAACCTTCTTACAATACTCGCTGATGGCTTACCTGTAACTGCTCTTATTGATACCGATGCGCAAATATCTGTGATGAGCTCAGACCTCCGCCGCCGCCTCCAAAAAGTTCTGACACCTGCGATTGCACCTACCGTTCGTACAGCGGATGGGAGTACTCCTGCTGTCCTTGGAATGTGCACTGCGCAAATAACGATTTCTGAGCACCAAACTTCAGTTCTGTTTGCTGTACTAGAAAATTGCCCTCATGACCTTATCCTTGGACCCGACTTTCTGACTTCACACGCTGCGCTCATTGACTGTTCCAAAGGTCTTCTTCGGCTCGAACTACCATCCTTCTCAGAAACCGTCTCTACCAGCCCACCTCGTCTACGCTCTGTCGATATCCTCAGACTTCCGCCGCAAGCCGCAATCCAAGTCCAACTCTCGCCATATCCTCCAGTACCCGATGGTGATTATGTTGCTGCCCCAATTTCTGACGTGGCCATGACACGTAATGTTGCACTCCCCAACACGGTGGTTACCGTTAAGGACAACCGAACTTCATTTCCCGTCCTCAATTTTGGCTTCTCAGTGCAAGTTATTCCTCGCGGCATGTCACTTGTGCATCTGACACCACTGGTCGACCACACAGTTTCCGCCCTAACCACCGATCCACCACCCGATTTTTCATCAACGTCGCTCTCGTCACGTTCCTGTTCCGACCTTTTCAAGCCAATGCTATCTGACAAGCTCACCTCTGAACAAGTCTCTGCTCTCTGCCGTGTGCTTGCTTCTTATCGGGAGATCTTTGACTTCGGCGACCGTAGTTTAGGCCAGACATCCGTGGTAACTCATCGCATCGACACCGGTGACGCTCGGCTCATTCGCCGACGGCCCTACCGTGTGTCAGCCCCGGAGCGTGCTATTATACAGCGAGAAGTCGATAAAATGCTTCATAAGGGCATAATCGAACCCTCATCTAGTCCCTGGTCTTCACCCGTTGTACTTGTTAAAAAGAAGGACAATAGCTGCAGATTTTGTGTTGATTACTGCCATCTCAACCATATTACCAAGAAAGATGTCTATCTCCTACCCCGCATATACGATGCACCCGATTGCTTACACGGTGCCAAACATTTCTCTTCAATAGACCTTCGGTCAGGCTACTGGCAGATCGCTGTGGACGACAAAGACAGAGAGAAGACGGCCTTCGTGACTAATGATGGACTTTATCAGTTCAAGATGATGCCTTTTGGATTATGCAATGCCCCCGCGACTTTTGAGCGCATGATGGACTTTCTCCTTCGTGCCATGAAGTGGACCATCTGCCTCTGCTATCTTGACGACGTTATTGTTTTTTCGACTACTTTCGACTACTTTCGACGACAATCTTACCCGTCTGTCCACAGTGCTTGATGTTTTCCGACGTGCCAACTTGCAACTTAACTCATCCAAATGTCGCATTGGGCAATGCCAAATCTGCGTACTCGGCCATCTTGTTGACGCTGCGGGCGTTCAACCAGACCCTGCGAAAGTCCGAGCAGTTCGCGACTTCCCCACACCCCGCTCAGCCAAGGACGTCCAAAGTTTTCTGGGACTGTGCTCCTATTTCCGTCGTTTTGTCGAGTAGTTTGCTAATGTAGCCCGTCCTCTAACCGGCCTCCTCAGAACCGATGTCGCATTCACCTGGGGCCAACAGGAAGCAAACGACCTCTCGTCGCTCGCTGAGATTCTCACCAATCCACCAGTCCTAGCACACTTCGACCCATCTGCCGCCACGGAGCTTTGTACCGACGCCAGTGGCCACGGCATAGGCGCAGTGCTCGCGCAGCAGCAACAAGGCATGCACCGCGTCGTCGCGTATGCAAGCCGACTGTTGTCGCGCTCGAAACAAAATTATTCCATCACATAACGCGAGTGCTTAGCTCTCGTCTGGGCCATTGCGAAATTCCGACCGTACCTGTATGGCCGACCATTCTCAGTTATTACGGACCACCATGCGCTTTGCTGGCTCTCCTCACTCAAGGACCCTACGGGACGCCTTGGTCGCTGGGCGCTGCGCTTACAAGAGTACACTTTTTCTGTATCCCATAAATCCGGACAACTTCACAAGGATGCCGACTGCTTGTCCCGTTACCCAGTCGATCCCCCTGACACGAGCGAAGATGAGCAAGAGGCCCTCGTTCTTTCAATTACCGACTTCACCGACATAGCTGCTGAACAACGCCGCGACCCCTCTTTGCGTGCTATTATCAATGGTCTGCACTCCCCCGACCCTGACCACTCCTTACAACTGTTCGTTCTTCACAACGACATCTTGCACCGCTACAACGCCCGCCCAGATGGTGCTGAGCTTTTACTCGTTGTTCCCGCGCACCTTCGCTCAGACGTTTTGGCCCAGCTCCATGATGCCCCCTCTGCTGGAGACCCAGGGGTGTCACGCACGTATGACCGCGTTCGCTGCCGATTCTTTTGGCCTGGCCTCTACCGTTCTGTGCGACAGTACGTTGCGGCATGCGACCTCTGCCAGCGCCGCAAGACACCTGCTCTGAGACCTGCCGGTACCCTCCAGCCCATCGAAGTACCAGATGAGCCATTTTTCCGAATCGGCCTCGATCTTCTAGGACCTTATTCCCTGTCGGCCACCGGTAATAAGTGGATTGCTATTGCTACTGACTAAGCAACGCGGTATGTCGTTACACGCGCCCTCCCCACCAGCTGCGCTACTGATGTAGCCGATTTTCTTCTTCATGACATCATTCTGCGTCATGGTGCTCCTCGTCAGTCGATCACCGACCGCGGCCGCTGTTTTCTATCTAAAGTAGTCGACGAGCTCCTGCGATCCTGCTCTACACCCACCACAAGTTCACTACAGCGTACCACCCACAAACCAAAGGCCTCACGGAACGCCTCAACCGTACCCTGACGAATATGTTAGCGATGTACGTCTCCAAGGATCACAAAGATTGGGACATCCACTTACCTTTCGTTACCTTCGCATACAACAGTTCACGTCACGATACAGCTAGATTTTCACCTTTTTACCTACTGTTTGATTATGACCCGCCTTTGCCCATGGACACCATGCTCCAACCTGACGCCCCCTCATCGACTACTTATGCTCGTGCTGCCCTGGCCCGAGCTGACATCGCCCGCCAAGTCGCCCGGGATCGTTTATGTGCCTCGCAGCTTAACCAAAAGAGTGCTTACGATCGCCGGCACCGCGACGTACAGTACTCTCCGGGGTCGCTCGTCTTGCTGTGGTTACCATCGCGTCATGTTGGTCTCTGCGAAAAACTGATGTCTTGTTACGTTGGCCCCTACCGCATCGTACGCAAGGTCACCAGCGTGACCTATGAGATAGCTCCACTCCATACCATGTGAGTACCAGCTTCAGTCCCGACCGATATAGTGCACGTCTCACGGCTTAAAGCATACTACTCACGCCCCGAGAATTGATGGCACTGGGATGGTGCTTCTGCCGCCGGCGGGTATTGTCACGGGCTAAGTAGATGCCTGAGGTTGACGACGAAGTGCTGTGGGGAACATGCTCGGACTGCAGCAGCGTTGTACGCATTTGCTTGCCAGTATATTCATTGTGTATACTATATTCCCCGTAACAATATTACATCAACGGAGTTAATGTATACATATTAGATATATATCCGTTCTTGGCACAAAATAAGAAACTTTTAAGGGCTTGTTTTTTTGTCTCACAGAAATGTAACATATATGTATGTTTATTTAACCTGCTCAAAAAAGTGCTTCAGAGTGACATTTGAATTAAAGCTGCGTTTATTTACCGTTTTCTTGCCTTTACCTGTAATAGCTCCTAACATAATGAAAGCAGTTTCAAATGTCAGAAATATTATAAGGCAAGTCACTTGCTGTACTGAAGTGAACAAGAAGGCATGCGATATGGAGAGAGTACAACATGCAACTATTGCGATGCTTTCTTAAAAAAAAGCAGCAAGATAAAAAAAGTCAATGTTTGTGTTGTCCATTTCTACTCCCTTGTGTATCAGCTTGCATGCCTTACTTTCTCTTGTTATGAATCACTATGAACAAGCTCAACTTTCTATCGTTATAGACCCTTTAAGAGTGCTTTTGTGGCCTATGAAACAGCAGTTTAGATCATTGCCAATTTTCTCAAACTCCCATGGCATAAATATGACCAATACACTTGTCTACACTGACACAGGTATTTAGATGAATATGTAACATGAATGCTTCAAAAAATGATTTCCAAGTTAACTTAGAAAACAACTGACAATGTGCAATACAATGTATAAGAGAACTTGGGGGTTTAACTGTGGGTTGCACTGCAAGTGTCATACAATAGGAACAGATAATGCGCGAATAAGATGAGTCAAGGCATTATGGAAATCAAAGGGAATAATTTTCAGCCAGCATGATATGTGTTGTCTGGAGGTCTTTATGTACGACACTATTCTCCTTTCCAGTGATGCCACCGAGGTCTTCCGATTTGAAGCAATTTTCGGAGAAACAAAATTTTCATATTGGAGCACTTAGGAGCACAAAAATTTTATGTTTTGGAGCACTTTGGAGTAGTAATATTTACAATTTTTGAGCAATCTGGAGCAGCTAACTTCAAATGCTGGAGGAAAAGCAACTTGCATTGTTCTGAGGCTCTTGTGAAGCGCTAGAAATATTTAGAATAATTGGAAATTTCATGGAGCCAATCATCTTAGAAGCACTCTGTATTTCAGTTGATAATGCAAGAATAATGGTTTCATGCTGTCGAGAATTATGAAAAAACTTGTTCAGTGATTATACCCATAGCAAGTACACAGAATACAGGTTGAATAAAATTGTACTTCATGAAATAACAATATAAATACACCTATGTGGTTATCAGTACTATATATGGTAGACAAACATTGTGACGTACAATGCTAGAGACTCACACAGTCCCAACTGCATTTTCTTAAGATGACCCCAAGAATAAAAAAGGGTTCTTTTTCTTTACGACTGATTAGACTGCTGGGCGTAACAGGACATCATTCAGCTAGTCTTAGAAAGCCAACCTTTTCCGGCACTCATCTCAGTGCTGAAACTACACAATTTAACATCATTTTCCTTTTGAAGCAATATTTTATGTAGCTATGGCGTTCTGTCTGTACTCCAAAAACCCCTACCGTGTCCTCTTGAAAGCAGTGCATAAAAAAAAATCTCACAAGGTACCTTACGCATACACCTAAGACAACTGGACGGCAAGATACATTTTGTTTTTAATGGGATAGAAATTATATGGACATTCTCGACTGGTTTTTAGAGTTTCCAAGGGTGTAGCCAGAACTGACAAAAAGGGAGGGGGGGGGGGTACACCTTGCTCTGAAGAGGGGTGGGCAGGCAATAGGTCATTTCGCGCTATATATGCCGTGGTGAAAAAACTTCGGAAGTGGGGGGGGGGGGGGGGGGCACGTTCCCGATGTGCACCCCTCCCTTCCCTGACTACGCCACTGGCCGCCAGGTTTTATGTAGTGTCCCAATCGATAACATCCTCCAGCGCATCGTGTTTTACACGTGGGTAAAAGCGTGCGAGCGGGGGCGACCAACGCGGCTAAAGCAGAGATAACAAGAGCCGACCTATCTCCTTTGCAGTGAGGGTGGATGCGATAACATCACCATCAACCCGAGTGCCAGGCCTCCCATCGATTGTTACTCAAGCAGAAAGGAATGCCGTCCGTGTCCAAGGGACAAGAAGGATCGAGCTAGGAACGCGAGGAGGGGGGTGTTATTGTTATAAGCTCCGACTTCAAGCGTGTGATCGCTGGCGCACGCGCTATTTGCAGAGTGTTCCTTGTAGCATGTGGCCACAAAGAGGCACTGCTGTCCACCGAGAGTATATATGGGATTTGGGGAGAGGGAATAAAGTTCTTTTGGTTTCCGCTTGCCAGCAGTCCCCCTCGTTTCACGGCTCTCGGGCTGAACATGGTGGCAGTGGTGGTATCACGCCGTTAATCAGACATGCCTAATGACACGGTATCAAACCCCGCAAAAGCCAAAGTGAACAACGTTCAGGCGGGCGTATCTTGCCTGCGTCCTCCAGCAAACTTCACGTTTTCTAACCCCGGCGAATGACTCACATGAATTGCAACGTTCGAAGACTACGCTTTCATGGCCGGCCTGCACGATGCGAGCAACGAGGCCCAAGTACGGACACTTCTTTACTGTATGGGACCGCAAGCCAGATCCATATTTTTATCCTTCGGGGTATCGACACCGGAGACGCTTCCTTTCACATCTGTCAAAGAAAAATTGGATTCGCACTTCGTGCAGCCGGTGAATGAAATATACAAAAGTCGTTTTCACTATTGCAGTGAGCAGCCAGGCGAGTCCGTGGATGACTTTTTCATGGCGCTACGTAACCTGGTAAAGTGCTGCAGTTACAACAGCCCGTTTGTCGAGGACTGTCTTGTTCGTGACAGATTTGTGGTGGGCATACGTGACAAGAGGCTGTCTGACCAATTATGCCGCTGCACAAAACATACCGCCGAAAAAGAGCTGTGCCAAGCCCGCCTTCATGAGGACACAGAGAAAGAGCGGTTATCCCTCCAAAGATTGACTGTGAATAACGCCCTTGCTGAAACGCTGATCATTGAGTATCGGTGGATGCCAGTTCCTACGGCCTGGGAGCGGTACTCTTACAGGACCAGCCTGAAGGTAATCGACAGGCCATTGCGTACGCTTCAACAGTGCTCTCTTCCACAGAAGTGTGCTATAGCTAGACAGAGAGGAAGTGTCTCACCATGACTTGGGCAGTTTCACGATACGATCAGTTTCTTTGTGGCCGCACCTTCGAAATAGAGACAGACCATCTTCCTTTGGTTACACTTCTGGGTAACAAGGACCTAGAGCTCGTGCCACCTCGCATACAACGAATGCGGATAAAACTGATGCGTTATCAGTATGTGGTGAAATATGTGCCTGGGAAGTACTTAGCTACGGCAGACACTTTGTCACGAGTGCCCTCTGAAGTGCTGGCTGCTCCGATAATAGAGACATTGGAGCTGTTCATCAGCGAAGTGTTTAAGGAATTGCCGCCCCTGGTAGCAAGACGCCTGGATGATGTGCGCAAGCATCAAACTCAAGATGGTGTTTGCTTTGCGGTCATGACCTACTGCACGAAACAATGGCCCAACAAAACCAAGGTGCCTCTGCAGGTCCCTCTGCTTTGGAAAAAGAGAGATAGACTGAGCGTATACGACGGCATCCTTCTGCTAGACCGACGACTTGTGATTCCATTAGCCTTGCACCAGGACATTCTGGCCCTGTTAAACGAACAGCGTCAGGGAGCGCGTTGTTGCCAAGAACGGGCCAGGGAGACTGTTTGGTAGCCTAACTGTGAAATGCATGTAGATGCTATGGTGTCGCAGTGTGCTGTACGCGCCGAGACTATAGTTCAGCGATCCGAGCCTATGTTTCCAACAGTTACACCTGACTTTCCGATAGAGGCGGAAATGTTGTAGGCCCGTGTGCTCAGATTTGGGTGCACATTAAAGAAACCCAGGTGGTCGAAATTTCCAGAGCCCTTCACTACGGCGTCTCTCATAATCATATCGTGGTTTTGAAACGTAGAACCCCACAAATCAATCAATCAGTTACACCTGATAGGCCATGGCAGCACCTGGACATCGATCTGTTTCAACTGAAAGGGCGCGATTACGTCTTGATTGTTGATTATTTCAGGTTTCCCGATGTAGCTTCCGTTGGGTCCATCACGGCACCAGCCGTCATTTCGGCAATCACGAGCTGTATTGCCTGTTTGGCGTACCAGACGTGGTCCGGACCGACAACAAACCGCAGTTTGTGTCACATGAGTTTGCAGAGTCATATGGCTTCCATCATGAGACCAGCAGTCCAAGGTATCCCCAGAGCAATGGAGAGGCGGAGCGCATGGTGCGCACGGTAAAAGACTTGCTCGCCAAAAGTTCTGACCCTTACCTGGCTTTGCTGTCATATTGTGACACGCCTGGTCCAAACGGCGTTTCTCCGGCCTAAGCCTTGATGGGAAGGAAATTGCAAACACGTCTCCCACGACTACCAGAACAACTAGTGCTGTCATTACCGTGTCATACGAGTTTCAGGGAAAAGGATACGAGTTACAGGGCGCAGCAAGCAAAGAACTACAATTGTTGTCGAAGCCCAAGTCCTGGCGACTGCGTGTAGGTCACCGACACGTGCTGCAGTGGGGAAGTGCTTTCCCAGGCCCAGCGTCAACAGTCCTACCTTGTTCAGACCCCCAGAGACGTTCTGCAGCGTAATCGTCGACACTTGGTGCCTCATTTGACAGAAACTAGCAGCTTCTCCACCAGCCCATTCCGAGAACTTGCAACCTGAAGCTTCGCAAGACACCTGTGCAACCAGAAGTAATGCCACGGGAAACTGTGACGCGGACTCGCAGTGGTCGTATAGCGAGGCCGCTTTGACATTGGAACTTGTAAGGACCTTCCCCATAAAATGCGAAAAGGAGGGGGCACTGCCAGTGTTCTTCGTAGTATGTGGCCACAAGGAGGCACTGCTGTCCACGGAGTGTTAGAGTGCCTCGATGCGCGCGCCCCCGCTTAGAGTGATGTCAGCCTTTGTAAGGGCAGGTGCCGCCTCCTCGGCCTTAGCGGCGGCATGGCCGCCATTTTGACTCCACTCAGTCACTTCTGCGTGTTCGCTGCGCCCGAATAATTGTGCTGGCGCTCGCTTTTCTCCGGTTTAATGCGCTCGCTACCGTCACCGTAGCGGGTATTGCGTGCCGCAGGGCACTAATCATTGCAAAAACTCTGGAAGCTGTATCGTTTCCTAAGAGACCCAAAATGAAGGCCTTTTCGACAGTGAAAATCAAACATGACAAGTGGCATCCGGCAAACAGATCATCCATTGACTGCGTAAGTTTCCAGCCGGTATTCCGCATGCATAATTTGTACCGGCACCAATTTCGTGTAAGCAACAGACACGCTGACGGCTGTATGCTTGATTCTCGTGTGCATGAATCGCGTATTTCACTTCGTAAACATTGCTTGCTGCTCTTGGTTGGTACTGTATCTGCCCTTCATTCTTGGTTTCACTATGTGCGATGAGAACTTTATTATTAAATATACATTACACGAGTTTCTTTGCAGATGATATCCTTGTTTTTTTTTTCGTAATATTCATTTGTGGGAATAAAGCTTTGCGCAGCGGTGGTGTTGTACCCACTGAAGTTTAAAGAGTGTGTGTACGTTCCGGAATCACCATATCATCACGAGAGACGCGGTATACATTGGAGGACTTCGGAAATTTTGAACAGGTGTTTTTATGTAACTTGCACCTAAGTTTAAGAACTCCGGCATTTCATCTCCATCGAAGTGGGGCCACTGCGGCCGGAATTCGATTACCGACTGTTCGAGCGCCCAAACCATTACAAAGCCACACAGGTTCTTTCTTTCTACCATCTTTTCCTCGGTTTAGGTACGCCTTCTATGCTGGTGTGATGACCCTTGTAAGAATGTGTGCAGTTCAAAATTTTTTCATTGTTCCTGTACTTCAAGTTTTCTTTTCGTCCTGTCTCGAATCATTACGCAATTGATGTTGTTTTTTTAATCATTTACGACCACTGCGAAGCAACTAGTGACAGTACTCAGTGAATTCTGCCATGGAGCGTATAATTTGAATTGCTTCTGGAAGCGCTGCATTAATGCACAAAAATAAATTATTTCTACACTGGATGATAATAGGGGAAACGGCAGGCGTGTACACACGCACACACACACACACACCGTCAGTATTTAAACTCTTTCAGCACGCATTATTATTTAAGTAAATAATTTATTTATTAATACTGTGAGCTATCAGAGATCATACGCAAGTGCTTATGCAAACTGTACTCGCGAAGCGTCCATACAAAGAAGATGCATAAAGACAAGACGGGACACCGCTGTGTAGAATGAACACGCTATGTCGCAAAAAAACAAAAAAAAACAAGTCAAGTTGTGCGATGAGAAGATCGTGGAGAAATAGTTAATGCAATAAGAAAGGCGTCCGCCTCAGTGGTACCGTGGGCACGGTGCTCGGTTGCTGACGCGAGGCTCACGCTTTCGATCTAGGCCACGGCGGTCTCATTTTGAATAACGTAAAACACCAGAGGACACCCATGTACTGTGTCAGTGCAGGCAAAAAAAAAAAAAACTGATTGTCAAAATTGCTGCAGTCCTGCAATCAGGCGTCATTTTAAAATGCAAAAGCCTCAGATAATAATAAACACTAACAAAGAAAGCATATAAACGACACCACCGATATAGATTTAGAATCCCCTCTGTGGTAACCGGCGTAGGGATTTGTTTTCAACATGAAAGAGTCAGCGTCTGCCTCTAGCGCATAAATCATGTGCAAGCCGTCAGCTTACATGAAATATGCGCTCCCTGAATGCATTCAGGCAAAATTAACTCTAAAAGATGTCCAAGCTTCAATAAGAAGAAAAGCTCGCTAGCTTGCACATGTTTCCGGGCGTATCAGGGCACCACACGAGCGTTGCGTAGCGGGCTTCGCATACGGTCGAGTTGTGGTGGGGAGGCGCAATGGCGGCGGTCGTAGCAGACGACGCGGCTGTCCTCACCCTCAGTGGAGAGCGCGGGCATCAAGGCACCCTACGGAGTGTATATTTGGGATTTGGGGAGAGGGAATAAAGTTATTTCGGTTTATGCTTGCAAGCAGTCCGCCTCGTTTTTCGGCTCCCTGGCTGAACAACATTTACGGCTGGTATACCATTCTACCTTGTCATCTCAGTGCGAAATGAACGAGCAAAAAGTGCTTTGCTTTCTAGAGCACTCATATAAGGGTATGCACTGAGCCTTGTCGTTCGTGCTGTACAGACAGAATCACACTGGTCTAAAGCAACGGAGCGCGTGCCTGTCGTCACTGTTGTTTGCCGCGGCTTCTGTCTCATGTTGACAACAAGCTTCCGTTGATGCTTACATTACAACACAAGGGCCTAGCACGCAGTGTGACAATTTGGCAGCATTACGGCGTCTCTTTTCACATATTTCTGAAGAAAGCGCCAGCTGGAGTGGCTGGCAGGGCACTTTAGAAAAGTCTGATTCCATCTGGATGTGCATCAGCATGCAAGAGATGTTTCGGGGGTCTCTAGTCATTCAAATCACGGATATCGAACACTGCACGTGCAGCAAGTTTTCGTGAGTGCGTGGACCTTGGAAATGGCAACCCTGCCGCTAGCACTTCTCACGGACGACATAAAGCCTTATTATTTGGTATAACAATACAATTTGTTGGTATAACATTCATTGCCAAGAGCTTAAGTGAAACTAACAAATTGTATCTCATTTTAGATCCGATATTGCATAACTCGAAAGAAGGCTGGCTAAAAGGACAATGATCACAAAGCAGATGTTAGTAGCACAGAAAGTTAACGAGCAGTCTCATTAAGTTTCGAGATAGTGCGCGCCAGCTACTTCAAGCAACGCAGCAGTCTCCACTCTACCCCTGCCTTCAAAACGAAGCAATAAATGCGATGCCATGATGTTCGTTTTTTTTTTTGTTAACCATCAGCTATTAACCCTGGAAAGCAAGAGGCGGACGTGTAACAAGGCGTAGCCGCTTCACGGACCTTCCTACACCAGAGCTGCCAGTGATGGCCTTACTATAGCTGCGCCTATTAAAACCGAATTGCGGCTGCTATCACCAGGATGCATGCTTTTATAGATGAGATAAGATTTAAAAATAAATTAGCGAGAATTTTCAGTCCGGACGTTAGAAACCTCGAGTTCTAAAGGTCAGGGTCTTTTAAGGGCTTTTACTGCCACGGCAATTATAAACGTGGCTCTGCTGTTGGAAGGAATTACGAAAAAGCTCTTCTGTATGTTGATCCATGCATATAGTATATTAGAGGAAAAGTGTCAACACGTTCCCACTATTTACGTATTCTTCTGTGGACGCGAAGCACGGAAAATTAGATCACGATGTCCAGACATAGACGTGACTGACATTCTGGCAGTACGCATGCAGTTATTAGTAAAAATTAATTAATTACATGCTACACAACTTTTCAAACAAACTATTGGCAGCGTTCCTGGAATGGACGACATGCGCCGATAAATAGTCGCCCCAGTTTTCTGCTACCGATTGAAGTAGACGTCACAAACCCCTGCAGAAAGCATGTTTCACCGTTAAGCGGACGTGCACAACAAAGTTACGTTGGCACCAAACATAGCATCGTGGATTTTAGGACGCACGTGCGACCGCAGTTTATTCAGCAAAATTAAATAGGTACGTGATAGTGACTTTGGTGGCCCCTAGAGCATGGTGGACATGTATTGACACGCCGGCGTGGCTATTGCCGAGGACAGACGCTCCCAAATCCGACTTTGGTGCAGTTTGGCACAACCGCCGCTGATATTATCAGGATGGCGCAGTAAATCTGATTTGGTGCACTTTAGCACAGTTGGTGCAGGGGTGGGATCAGTGCTCTCTATCCTAATGCCACACCATGTTACACAGTGGAGGGGGGAAAGGGAGAGCTAAGACAAAAGTTGTTACATGTACTCTGGGGAACCATACAATTTAACAAGAAATTACCTAGGCTAGCACGACAGCTTAGACTGCCGCCACTGGCTCTCTGTCCGAGTGTCCGGCCCATTTCCATTTCTTCTTTTTGATTTTGGTTATCCTGCCTACGTGTCCGGCCCACCTCCATTTCTTCTTTTGATTTCCACTATGATATCCTTAACCCCAATTTGTTCCCGACTCACTCTGATCTCTTCTTCTCTTTTAAGGTTGCACCTCTTATTTTCTTTTCCATCGCTCGCTGCGTCATTCTCAACTTAAGCTCAACCCTCTTTGTAAGCCTCCAAGTTTCTGCACCGTAGGTAAGTACCAGCAAGATGCAGCTATTATATACCTTCTTCTTGAGGGTTAGTGGTAGATTATCATTAATGAATTGCGAATGCTTGCCGAATGTGATTCACCCCATCCTTATCCTTCTAGTTATTTTACTCTCATGGTTCAGCTCTGTGATTACTACCTAACCAAAAAAAAACATATTTCTTTGCCACTTTCAGCGTCTCTCCACTTATTGCAAAGTGCTGTTTTCTGACGACACTTTAGCAGATTACTTTAGTTTTGTGCATATTAATTTTCAGACCTACTTTTCTGCTTTCCATGTCCAGTTCAATAATCATGAGCTGTAATTCGTCCCGTGGGTTACTCATTAAGGCAATGTCATCAGCAAATCACAGAGTACTAATATACTCTCCATCGACTCTTATCCCTAGCTCTTCCCAGTCTAGGGCCCTGAAAACTTCTTATAGATACGTGGTGAACAGCATTGGAGAGATCGTGTCTCCCTGCCTTAAACCCTTCTTTATTGGGATTCTGTCACTTTCTTTATGGAGAACTATGGTGGCTGTGAATTCACTCTAAATTTCTTCCAGTATGTTTATGTAGGGTTCGTCGATGCCCTGATTCCGTAGTGCCTGCATCACTGGTGATGTCTCAACTGAGAAATGCCTTCTCGTAATCTATGAAGGCTATGTATTGGGGTTGGTTGTATCTCACGCATTTCTCCCTCTATCACCCGATTGTTAGTATGAATATGGTCTATTGTGGAGTAGCCTGTACAAAATCCTGCTTGGTCCTTTGGTTGATTGAACTCTAATGGGGTTCGACTTAACCCTTAACTTTTGATCCCTGCCTTTCCTTTATCTCCTGTTCCTTCCTTCACTTTTAAATGGTAGATGTGAAATCTACCCCTCGTCCAAATAATTTAAACAGTAAAATATAAACCTCCTTATCTTTATGTTGCCTTGACATTGCTGTCTGTTCACCTTGAAGAAAAATATATTAGCATAAAAAAGCCACGAGAGCGTGCTGAAATAAGACCCATTAATTACCATGTATTTTTGCTTACACATTGCACTCTCGCATTTAGATACAACATTGTTTAAAAAACACCCATCCATCAACTGCACCCCTTTTTTTTACGATCATTTAGTATATCAATGTAGTCTTTATTACTGTCAGCGAGTGCTTTAGCATCCTATGTTCACTTCATAGCTTTGCTATAAATTGCATAATGGACCCCACAGAAAATGGATTGGATTTCAGAATATGCTTTCAATACACTTTAAAACCGAAAGTGTGCATACCTACATGGTTCTACGCACTTACAAGTGTGCTACACAAGAGTAAATCAGAGCAGTTGAGAGGATGCACAAATCAAACAAACTACAAACATATTTTTTCATATTAAGCAACAATGTCACATCATACCACTTAAGAGCACTACTTTGTTTGGTTGCTTTTAGTTAGAGCACGTATAGAGAATATGACACTTCCTGCATTGCGTATACATATAAAAGGCCTTATTTTTTCGAAGTAAGCAGAACAAAAACAATTATCTTGGACTTAAAGGAACACTGAAGGCAACTATCAAGTCGACGATTGTTAAAACAGTGGTCCACAAGTTTCGTAGTGTTTTCTTTTTTTTGTGCCAAGGAAGGGCTTATTTTGAAGCAATATCACATTTTAGTGGTACGCATCAGGTTTGCGTACTTCAATTCGCCCACCTCAAGAAGCAGACCGTTTGACGTCACTGTTGCCGTGCACAACGTTTCCCAAGTTTATTGCGCTGGCGCCGACACTAGTAGCAGCAGAACGAAAGCAGCGGAGCCACAGCAGTAACAATGGCCATTGATCAATTTCTTGCCATTGGCTCCAAGATGGCAGACGTGTTTTGGTTCAACTGGGCCCCGCTAGATAGCACGACCTATCCAGTTTAACCATGCAAAAACTGAATTTTTGAATCACTCGCGCCATTCCCCATGGTAACATCCGGCGGTTCTTTTTTCAATGAATCTAAGAGAAACGAACAAGCAGCATTTTATTGCCTATCTTGATGCACTGATGGTTTTTATTTAGTACAGCTAGATCAATTAGTGATTAATTGTAGGTAGTTTGTCTGATATCATTGGGATCATTTTCAGAATGTCCTAGTGCGGCGCATCATATTCTTGTGCATTTACCTTAATTTCTCGGTAAGTGGGGCACTGCTGTTGATAATGTTGTTTTAGATGTCATACATTAAGCTTTCGCTCAGAGGTAAATTGTTATTTGACTTAAGTGTCCCTTTAAAGGAGCAGTGACAGTGTATTCGAAACTCTAGATGTGGTGTTCATTCGATTGCTTGGAATGCACGAGTTCTTTTAGCGATGTATGAAGCACATCCGGTAGGTGGAAGTTAGTCTACTTCAAGCACAAAAAGCGTCCAAGGCTCATTGGCGCATTCGCGGCCATGAGACATTGGCAGTATATTGACCTGTTCAGCAAGCTCCTGGGACACGCCCCAGGAACCGAGTGACAATGAGCGAGCAGCGTTGACGATGATAATTTTATTGTTGTCATCACAGTGCCTACATGTGGCACCGTCTGGCAGCGTCACCTGGCTGCCTAGCAACAGCATCACCTGCTTTGTTTCGCTGATTTTATTGATCAATTTGTGGGGTTTAAAGTCCCAAAACCACCATATGATTATGAGAGACACCGTAGTGGAGTGCTCCGGAAATTTCGACCACCTGGGGTTCTCTAATGTGCACCCAAATCTGAGTACAAGAGCCTACAGCATTTTTCGCCTTCATCAAAAATGAAGCCGCCGCAGCTCAGATTCGATCCCGTGACCTGCGGGTTAGCAGCAGAGTACTTTAGCCACTAGACCACTGCGGCAGAGCTGCTTTGTTTCACTTGCTTCGTGCAGTTCATTCGGGTGAATCCAGCGTTTTTGTTATGCCACTTCGGTTAATTTGTCGTAGAGTTGTAATCTCGAATGTGTTAATTTGAAGCTATGGTCATCGTGAACAAGTAACACGCATGCAGCATTCGTATGTCTTACCAGCCAAAGTGGCCTAGACATGTGCCTAAAGCTGCCCCGTCGCTGCTCGGTCCGACGTCGATTTAAGAATCGGTGCTGAGGGAAGGATCGAGCCATAAATGATTCGCCACGCCCAAAATTACCGCGATTCCATATTCCATGGTGTTTGCAGCGTCACTCGTCGAAACTGATGACGGTGGGGACGGCAAAGGGGATGGTGAAGACATGCCTGCACACGTGTGTGTCGAGCAGACGAAATGTTAATTGAAGGTCGCGTCATCATTTCCTGTGGCCACGTGATCCAACGGGGCGGGACTATGGGAGGTGACTGCTTAGTAGCATTGAAAATTGGCAGGCTTTGCACCCGTATTGAATTGAGATTTATTCCGGTCATGCTAATCAATATTATGCAAATTATTTATCCATCTGTTGCATTATTAGAGCCGAATCATTACTAAGAGATAGATAATAATGCATTGACGCGAAAAACACAACATGCATCAAGTTGACGTAACTGCTCCTTTAAGTGGGCTTTTAATTAACTGCAGCAATGCACACAAATGAAACAAGGTCCAGCCAAGAAATTCTGTTGCAGGAATGTACTACTTTTAATTGACGAAGTCCAGAACTGAAAGTATCAAAGGTGCTGGTTAACCGTGTACAGTAGTAGTTCACAGCTATAAGGAGCATAATTTCCAGCTAGCCGATCACCTTATTTATTCAAACGATCACATTCCTATACTCTATCAAACAAAAAAAAACAATTTTTTGCTATATTAATTAAATCCTCAACTAACCTCACAGTAAAATACAATAGCACATGTTGTCCCACCCCCTCCTAGCATTGGCGCTAAGGTAAGGTGCTTGGCTGCTGTCCCAAAGGTCACGGGTTCAATACCGGTCATGGTGGTCACATTTCGATTGAGGCAAAATGGAAGACGCCTGTGTACTGTGAGATGTCAATGTACATTAAAGAACACCAAATAATTGAACTTAACAAAGCCCTCCACTATGGTGTCTCTGATAATCATATTGTGGTTTTAGGATGTAAAACCCTAGATATTATTATTATTGCCCCTTATACTTTGACCTTGCCTTATGCCTCTGCCACAGAGCAGTATGCAGGGGTGTAACAGCTGAAATACAATTTGGAGCAATTTTTGGAGCAACAAAATCTTACTATTAGAGCACTAAAATTTAAATTTGGAGCAGCTAATGAAAAAAAAAACATGCATTTTTTATCATGAAATACCAAATTTGGAGCAGTACAAAAAATAAGGATTACATTTAGAAAAAAAAATATGTGTAAACCATTCAACATCACCCAAACCGAACAGTGTGAACATCAGCACTGCTATTTCAATAAGAGTGGTACTTTGAACCATCCATCCAGTAAACAATGATAATGTCTACATAAGGATTTGCTGCACAGTCAAATAATTTGAGAAACTCTGCGAATTTAAATGTGAATCTGCCAAGCACCAAACTTTAAAATTTGGGAGATTTGTAAAACCGAGGAGTTAAGACAGAAAAAAAAGGACCCCGTATCTGCATGTTTGACAGCAAATGTCGACGAAAGACTATAGTCTTCTATCTGGAGAGAGTGAATAAAACACTTATTTGATGTTTTCCGTGGGAAAATTGGTGAATGGGATTCTAAAGGCGCTACATGAGATGTGAGCGCTATCTGGCGGTAATCTCAGAAAACCAAAGGATGGCCTCCGTTATAGTAAGTGCTCAGTGTGCGCAGACAATCGTGGAAGCCATATTTTGTATATCTACAGGTAGATGGCAGCACCATATCGTCTTAGCAAAGCGTAGAAAAGTTGCCTTTTCGTGCATAGCGTCGCATTGTCAATGCAGCATAATAAACGCTAAATTTCTTAGATATACTTACTTATGCCTTTTCTAGTATAAAGAAACACATTAGGAAAAAAAAGTCACAGCTTTGCCGCAAAAGCGAAGCAATGAATGCGATAGCAACAAACTGGAAGGCCACACGCAGAATGGCAAGCAGATCGAAACGTGCCCCGCATTTTTCACTCACAATTGACGCACGAAACATATTGACAGGTACAGATGAAAGCAAATAAGCGACTCAGTTGTTTCTTTGCTGTGTCTGAAAAGCGCGCCCTTTTCGCAAACGGAGGCTGTGAACGATTGCAGTGACCTTCGTGCACCCCGTAACTATAATAGAATCGTTCTAGTGCAAGCCCAACGGCAGCCAGGACGTATGATCCTCCCCACCGGGAGATAAGGGTGCGCGAGAGATCGTCTGTTCCCCTCCTCTCATCAGGCCAAAGAGATGAGAGCCGCCGCGCGCTCATTGTGGCATCTTGCTGATAATGCTGAAAGCACGATAGTTCCCCCTCGAGATGCCCGCCAACAGCAGTAAGTGGCAGATATAAATAGCTTGCCGTTTGAACGTTGAAGGAGGTTCCCTTTATGTGGCTCAGTGATTAACGCCTTGCATTCACGACGCGGAGGTCCCACGTTTGAATCCGTGCACCGGAGTCTTTATTATGGATTTTTTTCTTTCTTACGTTTTCATATATATAGACACGTATACATATACGGTGCATGACATCGACACCGACTGTGAAATCCAGCCGAGAGTGTCCATATAATTGCTATCGCAATAATAATGACGTGTTGACATTGTGCCTCAGATATGTGCAACATTTGCTTTTTAAGCAACGATCGCACAAGTATAAATACAGAAACCAGAGCAATATTAGGAGGCCCTGCGGATGTGGTCGTACTTGAGTCGTTTCGGATGACAAACAGACAAGTGGACCGACCGACAGGCAGAGAGATTGAAATGTTTGTGTTGAGGTAGCAGAAATGTTATACACTGCTCCAAGTGATTGCCAGTAGCTTATTTAGGCGTCGGTGGTCATACTGGTACTCAGAATTATGCAGTGTACACACGCATGAGTAATTGAACAAAATGTGCTGTGTCCCATGCCTAGCGCTAACAGCCCCTTCCAAATCCTAATAAGCTTTTCTGTAAGATACCTGTGTATTACGGTAAAGGTGGCTTAAGAGCACTGTTTGTTGCATTGGTTAGAACCAAACCCAAAAATTTTTAACCACTTTATTTCTTCCCCCTCCCCCCCCCCCCCGACCTTTTAAGGCACTTTCAACTAGATAAAGTAACAACGGTGCGCGACCGTCAGCGTGGTGACAGCACCAGTAATCTAAGTATCACCAGGCCTGTGGCCGGGACAATGCAACTTCAAGACAAAAAAAATATTTTATGTGCCGCTGCTAAGGCAACTAACGTGGTCCCCGGCAACAGCGGTGTTCGTGCATGAAAAACGAGGGTATACGCTTCCAGCTTTAATTCCTAACATGCCATAACCACATCTTCAGGCTAGGAAATTTACATTTCCCGTTGCTGTGGGCACAGAAATTTATTTTCCATGGCCACAGCAACGCATTTTGTCTTGAAGTTCGTCGTCCCACCGATGGGCACGCAGCGTTGTTTCTTTATCTGGTTGATTGCATCTCGCGAGTGTCTTCACGTAACAATTGCATATCTTACACTGTGGTTTAGGGTTAGTATCTACACGCTTTGATTGATGACGCAAACCGCAGGTGGCCAACATGGCTTTGCTTTCTCGCAGAAATTAGCACACCGGAGAAATTTTTGAGGCTGGTTGGGCATTTTGGCACAGCGTGGCACAACAATCGGGAGCTGTTGCACTCCTGAACAGCATGTAAGTTACATGTCTCCTGTTAAATGCTACTGAGTACACACTTTAGCAGGGCAACCGCACTGCTTGCAGGCACAAAAATGTCACAGTTTCTCTAATAGTTACATTAGACACAATGCATCTTAAAACAGAGCATGCACAGCGAAAATCCATGGCAACCTAAACTAGAGCACTGCACGGCCGGCCCAAAAGCCCTGACCGGATCTAGTCCGCGGGCCGGGCCGGGTAAGGCATTGCTGGATCGGGCCCGGGCCTGAAGCAGGCCCATATTAGGCCCGCATTTTGTACACCAGGTGTTTGAAGAAATTAAAGAAAGGAGGCATCCGCATGTTGCTTGGGGTGTTCCCTTTACTTAGGCGGAAGGCATCTTCAGATGTGCACAACCATTATTTATGGCAGTAATTAAATAGATTACCATTAACTTTTTACACAATTTAACACTGTTAACTGATTATTGAGGGCATTTTAGAAGTGAACCACAGATGGGCTGTTTACTGGGCCGGCATGGGTTTCGCCAGATCGCTCCGTGGTGATTATCATGGCCATCTTTCAAAAGTTTTAAGGTGGCTATAGACTATTCGTAGGAAGAACTTTAATTCGCCCATTTGACTCAACTGGCTATTTCCAGTGATTAAAAGATGATTTGTTTTAATTACTGTAATTATTGTCCTAACTAGTGCAGACAGAAGCTGTCGTCATTTCTTTCATCTGCGGCGACATCATTGAATCTTCAAAGACGAATAACCTTTACGAAGTCATCATTGCAGAAGGTAAATTATTGGAGAATCAGTTGTTTTCCCAAGCAGCACCTGCTAGCCTGGAGTAATTCTCCAGGTAAGTCTTCTGAGTGAATCGTACCGATTGAGAAAATTAATGGCAAATAACAATGTAGTCTATTGGGTGTCTGATAACAGAGTGTTCATTGCCATTCTACTCTCCAAGAACATCATCCGTCGAGGATTAAGTTGGACAATATGCGAGCAGTCATATCTGCGTCCTGCAAAGAGATGTCTATGAGAGCAGGATTCCTCTTACTTGTCACGAGTTTCGGAGCCCAATACATGTTGAATAACTGGAAAGACATTCCCGAAGTAGAACATCGACATAAGAGGGTTTAACGAAGCCATCGATTTCTCAAATGGTCGCGAAAAAGTTGCGCTACCAAGGACATCAGCGAAGTATCATAACAGTGTTGCCATTTCTTTGAATAAAGGAATAATTCAGTTTCGTGCAAAAAGTATAAAGCTACACAAGAAAAACAGATTTTGAATACCTTCTATCGAAAACGAGAAAACCGCAAGTGGACATGGAGGAGCCCTAATGGCAAAAATAAGAACGAAATAGACTTTATAATGAGTGCACACCCAGGCATCATGCAGGATGTGGAAGTGGTTGGCAAGGTACGATGCAGTGACCATAGAATGGTACGGTCTCGAATTCGCCTAGACTTGAGAAAGGAATGACAGAAACTGATACACACGAAGCCAATCAATGAGCTAGCACTGAGAGGTAAAGTACAGGAATTCAGAGTCTCGCTTCAGAACAGGTACTCGGCTCTTAGTGAGGAAGCCAACCTTAGCGTAGATACAATTAATGATAATCTGGCGAGTATCATTACGGAGTGTGCAGTGGAAGTTGGAGGCAGAGTAGTTAGACAGGACACTGGCAAGCTTTCCCAGGAAACGAAGAATCTCATTAAGAAGCATCAAATCATGAAAGTCTTAAGTACAACAGACAAAATAGAACTGACAAAGCTTTCGAAGTTGATTAATAGGCGTAAGGTATTCAATGTAAGAAGGTATAACATGGAGAAAATCGAACACGCTCTGAAAAACGGAGGAAGCGTCAAAGCAGTGAAGAGGAAACTTGGGATAGGCAAAAATCGGATGTATGCACTAAGGGACAAAGAAGGCAAAATAACTACCAATATGGATAGGATAGTTAAAATAGCGGAGGAGTTTTACAGAGATCTGTACAGTAGCCGAGACAACCACGACCTTAATACTATAAGAACTAGCAGTAACCCAGATGACACCCCACCAGTAATAATAGAAGAAGTCAGAGAAGCTTTGGAGAGCATGCAAAGAGGCAAAGCTGCTGGTGAGGATCAGGTAACATCAGATTTGCTGAAAGATGGAGGACAAATTGTGTTAGAAAAACTAGCCACCCTGTTTACGAGGTGTCTCCTGACGGGAAGAGTACCAGAGTCTTGGAAGAACGCTAACATCATCTTAATACATAAGAAAGGAGATGACAAGGACTTGAAGAATTACAGGCCGATTAGCTTGCTCTCTGTAGTATACAAGCTATTTACAAAGGTAATTGCTAACAGAGTAAGGAAAACATTAGAATTCAATCAACCAAAGGAACAAGCAGGATTTCAAACAGGCTACTCAACAATCGACCCCATTCATACTATCAATCAGGTAATAGAGAAATGCTCAAAATATAACCAACCACTATACATAGCCTTCATAGATTACGAGCAGGAGTTTGATTCAGTAGAAATATCAGCCGTCATGCAGACACTGTGGAATCAATCTACAGGGGAAATCTACAGGGGATCAACTGCTACCATAGTGCTTCATAAAGAAAGCAAGAGAATACCAATCAAGAAGGGTGTAAGGCAGGGGGACACAATCTCCCCAATGCTATTTACCGCGTGCTTACAGGAGGTTTTCAGAAGCCTAGAATGGGAACAGTTAGGGATAAGAGTTAATGGAGAGTACCTTAGTAACCTGCCCTTCACCGAGGACATTGCATTGCTGAGTAACTCAGGGGACAAATTGCAACTCATGATTTTGGAGTTAGACAAGGAGAGCAGAAAGGTGGCTCTTAAAATGAATATGCAGAAAACGAAAGTAATGTACAACAACCTCGGAAAAGAGCAGCGCTTCGAGATAGGTAATAGTGCACTTCAAGTTGTAAAAGACTATGTCTACTTAGGGCAATTAATAACCGCAGAGCCGAACCACGAGATTGAAGTAACTAGAAGAATAAGAATGGGGTGGAGCACATTTGGCAAGCGCTCTCAAATAATGACAGGTAGATTGCCACTATCCCTCAAGAGGAAGGTATATAATAGCTGTATCTTGCCAGTACTTGTCTACGGAGCAGAAACCTGGAGACTTACAAAAAGGGTTCAGCTTAAATTGAGGACGACACAGCGAGCAATGGAAAGAAAAATGGTAGGTGTAACTTTAAGAGACAAGAAGAGAGCAGAGTGGATTAGGGAACAAACGGGGGTTAAGGATATCATAGCTGAAATCAAGAAGAAGAAATGGACATGGGCCGGGCATGTAGCGCTAGACAGGATAACCGCTGGTCGTTAAAGGTAACTAACTAGATTCCAAGAGAAGCCAAGCGGGTTAGAGGGAGACAGAAGTTAGGTGGGCAGATGAGATTAAGAAGTTTGCAGGTATAAATTGGCAGCAGCAAGCACAAGATCGGATTAACTGGCCGAACATGGGAGAGGCCTTTGTCCTGCAATAGGCGTAGTCAGGCTGATGATGATGATGATGACACAAGAAAAAATAATTACATCAGAACCATGTGACTGTGCGAAGCGGTAGGGCTAACACTTACACTGGCAGCGACGTTGATGCTCGCGCTCAACGTGGCATTGCACAGGATAGAAACCCGGGTAGGTGCAAAGCACGTAGTCATGGACCGGTGTTTCCTACTGGAACATGCTAATCGCTGCTAATGGGCAATTAGAGACAGGAGACTCTGAATGGACACAGAGGCTCGCAATCTGCTTTTAGATAACCCACACACCGTGAGTTTTATTCTTTAACAGCGCACATGAGAAACCTTCCACTGGCATTATACTTGGAGGTCGAGATGCAGTGCCGATATATACGTTGTAGCCAGTGAGCGGTAGTGCAATACGATCAGTCGTTTTTTTAATCAAGAAACTCACTAGCAGACGGTGCCTGCGTCGGCGTTGTGAGGTGTGAGAGGAGGGAGTGCAGGAGGGGAGAGGAGTAGCGGACGTTCAAGCGCTATAACATTAATCGCACCTCCCACTGGATCAGCTTGACCCTAAGCTGCTTCGCATCTGAAACGGACATGTACAGAAGATCGCCACTGATGAAATGCCAGACGTAATCCGCAAAACATGTACAAGAAGCCTGGTCGTGTTTGTGGTGTCTTTGAATAGAGCAGAAGAGTACCCCTCAATGTCCAACTTGAAGAGGGAGCTGAAGACAAAGACACTTTTGGCGTCAGCTCTCCCTTCGACAATGCAACAACTTCCGAAGACAGCAACTGGTCTGAATGGCTGCGGCCACATCAGGATTATCCACACCTCAATTAGAGCGACATGCATCGATACCGGTGTCATAGTGGCCTTCATGGTAGTCTCGCTGAGCATGTGAACGGTTGTGGTCACTAATACAACATCTACGCGTTAAACAAGTGCGTAGTAATTGTGATGCATGGGCGCGATTTTCGCTCAATGCTCGCTCAACAGCTACAACGCCTTTCCAAAAGACTGTGTCCCAGTCGAAGCTGCTTCACAGTGTTGACAGTGTTTATGCCTGTGGCTCCAAGGGTGACTTTACGTGAAAGGGTATATTGTCATCATTAAATGTGTGCAGGTTAGCGCAGTGCACATATTTGAATTGGCATTGTGGCTAACCCATCTCTGAAGGCTTTCTGTCCTTTTATCGCACAGAGTTTCATATTCCGATAAGGAAGTAACGCTCAAGACAGATAGTGAAGAACTGAAGTCGAGGCTTTTGAGATACCTGCATTTTGAGGACACATTGTTTTAGGAATTCTCTACGCTCATGCAAATAAAGCGAGAATTGTAGGTGAGCATTATATATTGTGGGGAGGAGTTGTGGAAGGATGATATGAAATGTAAAAGGCTGCTTGCGGATAATATTAAGGAAAGGGCAGTGAAATTAATGGGGTGAAGGATGAAAAAATTGTGTGTGACACGGACTGAAGAGACGAAGAAGGGCAGTGAGGCAGCAGCTTGTTGGTTTCTGGACTGTTCAAACGTACGCCATGTCGTAGACAGCACTGTGCTGAGCGCCAATAAAAGCCCCAGAGATATTTTGCCACAAAAACACAACACCTTCAAAGTTGAAGGCCATCACAAAAAGACGATGCGATAGGCATCTCCCGGGTAAAAATATCAAAACATATCCACGGAGTGAATGATGATGAATGGGGCGAAGCGTCTGTCATTCTGTCCGTCTGTCTGTCGACCCGTCAACTATACGCAATTGTCTGTCTGTCAACTATATGAAAACCACTAACGCCATCTAGTGATATTATTTCCAAGGGCATATACACACAATCCTATTCCCATTCCCATCTATTCAGCAATTAAAAAACTAGAGGTGGCTATGTACTGCTAGTATTACTACTGTAGGGAACTATGCGAACGACGACGAAGCAGCATGAAACGGCAAACCACAGCGTTGGTGCACGCGCGCGACCCGAGCTTGCGTTTGTTTTGTATTTTGGCCTGTTGACGTTCCTCGCTCTTCTGGCGTTCCTCGGCCTTCCAGTAGGTCTGTACTTAAATAAACTGCGTGACATCTGGTGGAGGTGTGTGGACTCCCGTACAAACCTGGAACTTCGCTCCCGTACGCTTCCCCCTCTACGTGACACGAACATGGCCACCGAGACGCCTCTCCAGGTGGGACCTTCGACCGTCCATGTCACTTGCGGTGCCGTGTATCCTCAACGAGACCCTCCTATCTTCACGGGCTCCACTGATACGGACGTCGAAGATTGGTTGGCGAGGTACGACAAAGTCGGCGCAAGTAACAAATGGGACGACCCAAGTAAGCTGGGCTACGTCACATTCTACCTTGCGGACACCGCGCAACTGTGGTTTAATAACCACGCAGCTGACATTACTACGTGGTCTGCATTCAAGACGGCTATTACGGACGTCTTTGGACGACCTGCGGCACGCAAGCTTCAAGTCGAGCACCGTTTACGTCACCGTGCGCAGCAACCAGGTGAGACCTACACGGGCTACATTGAAGATGTGTTGCATCTATGCAACCGCATCAACTCTACCAAGCCTGAGGAAGAAAAAATCCGCCACATCTTGAAAGGAATTGACGACGGCGCCTTTCAGATGTTGCTCGCGAGAAATCCCCCCACCATTGCTGTCCTCGTTTCCCTCTGTCAAAGCTTCGATGAATTGTGTAGGCAGCGCGCAATTGCTCGTCAAGCCCTCACGATGCCAGACACGCTCGCAAGCTTGCACCTAGCTGCCCATCCTACCGACCAGCAGCCGCTGCTTTCGACAATCAAGGACTTCGTCCGCGAAGAGGTAGCATCATGCTCCCACGAAGTCATTCTTGGATGGGACTTTCTTTTGCGTCATCGGGCCATCATAGATTGCTCACGTGCAGAAGTTGCCCTTACACCACTGCCAACCTCTTGTTTGGTGGATTCTCTTCCTGAACCTTACAAACTTGTCGTTGTTGCAGACACGGAAATAGCACCGAGAACATCCACCCTTGTAGCTCTGACCTGTACGGCCGCTCCTGCCGGAACTGTTTTGTTCACCCCGTCTGACGTATTTACCCGCCGCCGTAGCCTACACCTACCCTTTGCCGTACTCACCATGGAATCCGGTGCTACCGCCATGCTCGTCGCGAACTCGCTATCGTCACCAGTTACCTTACTTCGCGGAGAATGTTTGGGTAACATACAAGACGTTGACCTCTTGCGCCCTCTAGAGTTCGCCGAACACGCACCTCACCTCCAGCTCAATGCTATGACGCCACCTGTGGCCACACTGCTCGCGCCAGACTCATTCCAGCCCTCTGTTGCCGCTGAGCTATCGCCGACACAAAGAAGAGAACTCTTGTCCCTTCTTCGAGAGTTCCGTTCTGCCTTCGATTGCGCTCAACCATTTTTGGGTCGCACAGCGAACATCACGCACCACATTGACACCGGCACTCATGCTCCCTTACGCCAACGACCATATCGAGTTTCAGCGGAAGAGCGCCGTATTATCAACGAACAAGTCGACGATATGCTCAAGCGTGGTGTCATCCAGCCATCACAGAGCCCTTGGTCGTCCCCTGTTGTACTTGTGCGCAAAAAGGATGGGTCTATCCGATTCTGTGTCGACTACCGCCGGCTCAATAAGATAACTCGGAAGGATGTGTACCCGTTGCCACGCATCGACGACGCTCTCGATTGCTTGCAAGGGGCAGAATATTTCTCCTCTTTAGATTTACGCTCAGGATATTGGCAAGTTCCAATGGCTGATCCTGACCGATCGAAGACTGCATTTGTAACACCTGATGGGCTGTATGAGTTTAACGTCATGCCGTTTGGACTCTGCAACGCCCCAGCTACCTTCGAACGGATGATGGACACCATCCTTCGCGGCTACAAGTGGAACACGTGCCTTTGCTACCTAGACAACATCGTCGTTTTTTCTCGCGACTTTTCAACTCACCTTGTTCGTTTTCGTGCTATTCTCACGTGTCTCACCTCTGCTGACCTTCAACTTAACATCAAGAAGTGCCATTTTGCCGCACGTCAGCTCACTATACTGGGTCACGTCGTCTGCAAAGAGGGTGTTCTCCCGGATCCGGCGAAACTCCGCGCCGTGGCCGACTATCCGAAGCCCAATTCCATCAAGACGCTTCGAAGTTTTATCAGCCTGTGCTCATACTTTCGTCGATTTGTGCGCAACTTCTCTTCCATCATCGCGCCTCTTACCAACCTGTTGACAACTTCCAAAGGCATTTCTGCTTGGTCAAAAGAGTGCGACGAATCCTTCACCGCGCTTCAGCGGTTATTGCTATCGCCTCCAATACTACGTCATTTTGACCCTGATGCGCCTACGGAGGTCCACACCGACGCCAGTGGTGTCGGTCTTGGTGCTGTATTGGCTCAACGAAAACCAGGGTACCAAGAATACGTTGTTGCTTACGCGAGTCGAACCCTCAAGAAAGCCGAGTGTAATTATTCCGTTACGGAAAAAGAGTGCCTCGCAATTGTTTGGGCTTTGACGAAGTTCCGCCCATACCTTTATGGCCGCCCTTTCGAAGTCGTCACGGACCACCACGCTCTATGCTGGCTATCATCGCTCAAAGACCCGTCGGGGCGCCTTGGTCGTTGGGCGCTTCGCCTACAGGAATACGACATTCGTGTTGTATACCGATCCGGCCGCAAGCACTCCGACGCTTATGCACTATCCCGCTCGCCACTACCGGCTGACCCAACCCCCTCGTCACCTTCTTCAGCTGTCATAACACCAATCGACTTCACAGACATGGAATCGGAACAACGCAAAGATGTGTGGATTTCCCAACTCCTCGCCTTTCTGACTGATCCGTTAGCTAATTTGGTCTCAAGAACTATCCGCCGTCAAGCCACACATTTCGCTATTCGAGACGACCTACTCTATCGGCGGAATTACACGTCTGAAGGTCGGAAGTGGCTGTTAGTGATACCCAACCACATGCGCTCGGAAATCTGTACTGCTTTCCACAACGACCCGCAAAGCGCTCACGCTGGCGCTCTCAAAACGTACAACCGTTTACGTCAGCGGTACTACTGGCGCGGCATGTACACATTTGTCCGCAAGTACGTACGTGCTTGTACTGCATGCCAGCGACGTAAAGTCCCACCTTAACGCCCTGCCGGTACACTTCAGTCTCCGCCTTGTCCAGCGCGTCCGTTTGACCGCGTCGGTATTGACTTATACGGACCACTTCCCACGTCGTCTTCTGGAAATAGGTGGATAATTGTCGGCGTGGACCACCTCACGCGTTACGCGGAGACGGCAGCACTACCCGCAGCAACCGCGAGGGAAGTTGCGTTTTTCATCCTGCGCAACTTTGTTCTTCGCCATGGTGCTCCCCGCAAACTTTTGAGCGACCGGGGGCGTGTTTTCTTGTCTGACGCCATTCAAGCGTTGCTCGCTCAGTGCAACATGGTTCATCGCATGACGACAGCATATCACCCGCAGACGAATGGCCTCACAGAACGATTTAATCGCACTCTCGGTGATATGTTGACGATGTACACAGCTTCAGACCAGACCAATTGGGACACTGTCCTTCCATTCGTCACGTATGCGTATAACACCGCTACGCATGCGACAACAGGGTTCTCCCCTTTCTTTCTGTTGTACGGACGCGAACCATCGTGCACGCTGGACACTATCCTCCCATACACGCCCGACTCCTCTGAGTACACTGCAATTTCTGATGTTGCCAGGTACGCAGAAGATTGTAGACGATTGGCCCGTTCACTGACAACCGAGGACCAAGGCCACCAGAAGCTACGGCATGACACCGACCGACATCTCTCTACTTTCGCGACTGGTGCTCTCGTTTGGCTCTGGATTCCACCGAGCACTCCTGGCCTTTCGTCGAAATTACTGGCACGATACCACGGGCCCTACCGCATTCTCGCCCGTACGTCACCAGTCAATTATGAGATTGAGCCTTTGACACAGTCTCATGACTTACGCCGTCGTGGCCGAGAAATTGTGCATGTGAGTCGCCTGAAGCCGTATTACGACCCCGTTATAGTGACTACGCCTTAAGTCGCCAGGTTGGCCACGCTATTCACCGGGGGCCAATGTAGGGAACTATGCGAACGACGACGAAGCAGCATGAAATGGCAAGCCACAGCGTTGGCGCACGCGCGCGACCCGAGCTTGCGTTTGTTTTGTATTTTGGCCTGTTGGCGTTCCTCGCTCTTCTGGCGTTCCTCGGCCTTCCAGTAGGTCTGTACTTAAATAAACTACGTGACACTACTAGTACCACCACTACTACTGCTGCATACTACTACTACTACTACTACTACTACTACTACTACTACTACCACTACTACTGCTGCATACTACTACTACTACTACTACTACAAAGGATGGAACGACCTCCACCCTAAGAAGCTTCGCTCATAAAACGAGGATAATGGCACGCTTGCTAATGGGTGTAGCTCGCTTTGACAGATTATGAAACTGTGGTGGCGGCTACTCGAAAACAAGGGTGGGGAAAATAACCTTTTTGTTTTGAGCTCGAAAGAACAGTATACCTTGGAGACAGCCCAAAAGTCAAAACAACAGCTTTAATTTTTGTAACACTGACCTGCCTGGTGTATCCCTCCCTGAAGTACCTATAACGTGTTTTTTGAGGGGCGAAGCTCCTCTTACTCTAACCTTGTCCTGCGTCAGGCATAACCAGCAAATTCTTCCGATCAGTATAATAGATGGCACTGTCTCGTCACCATTTTTAGACTCATTTCTTAGATGGCCATAATCCAATAAAACTGTGTGTAATAGGATGGACGCATGGACGGACAGACGGATTTACGGATGCACGGACAGAGGCACAGACAGACAGACAGATAGACAGACGGACGGACGGAAGAACGCACACTCATACGGAAGGACGAACGGTTGCATGAACAGACGCATGACTGGACGCACAGATGGATGAATGGGTGAAGAAATGCACTAACGGACAGACCAACGAATGCATGGACAAATGCTGCACAGACGGACGCATGCTTCGCCCCACTCATGAGCATCACTCTGTGGATATGCTGCGATTTCTTTATTGCATGGCATGATAAATTTTGCCCCTGATGTCTGTCTCTTCTCGTCCATGTGCATGATGCGCACATAGACGACATAAGGGGTGTGTGCACAGCACAAAAAAAAAACAAGGACATACAAACAAATAAAAAAGAAACATTGCGAAAAACAAAAGGGGGTGGGAGGGGGGTTTTAAACACAAGTGCCAACATCAGCGTTGCGGTCTTATAGTGGCTAGGAGTGGCCGAACACACAAGGGTAGAGTTTTTCATTAAGGTGAGAGTCTCAAAAGATAAACACAACTAGCAGAATCAATTTCAGTTATAACAACACGTGTATGTCTCCGAAACGGGGTGGACGGCGCAGCTGGCTGCCGTGAAAGCGGGGGTAAAAGCTTTGCTCACTACTAGATTCTTTTGACAGGAACGCCAAAACGCGTCTGGCCCCTTTGTATTGCGGCAGCAATTATATGGACAGTCCAGGCTTTTTTTTTTTTGCCATTGCCACCGCCGCCGTCCTTCACCGTATATGTATGCCTATCTATATATATGAACACTCAAAGAAAAAATTGGCAGATTTCACGTGTAGTGGGAATCGATAATTTGCCAAGCACGAATGAGAAATGTTGATATGTCACTTTAAAATCAGCACAACTTTATGAGGTACAAGTAAATGATGCCGTACATGTCTCCGTGTCATGATTATCATGTTTGGATGTGTCGTTTACCTTCGTCATCTATTCACGTCACGTGATACCAAATTTAGCATATGTTGAGCTAGTGAAACGGCCACGAGCACGCTATGAGCGTGGTTTGTTGCCATGTCCTTACTTGACGCGCGTGTCAAGATTATCGTGTTTGCACCAGTCATATATTTCGTACCATATATATATATATATATATATATATATACATATATATATATATAAAAGTAACAAGGTAGTTATAAAGTGGGAAAACAGGTATGCAAGCCCACAGAGGTAAAACGGGTGTTTAGGAAGGGGTGTCCTCTGTCACCCTTGTTATTCATGATGTACCTACAAGGATTAGAGGCCAAATTAGAGGGAAGTGGACTTGGCTTCAACTTCTCTTTCGTCAAACAAGGAAAACTCAATGAACAGGCACTACCAGCATTGATGTACACAGATGATATAGTGCTAATGGCCGACAACAAGGAAGATTTGCAAAGACTGATGGACATCTGCAATAATGAAGGAGATAGGTTAGATTTCAGATACAGTAAGGAAAAATCAGCAGTCATGATTTTTAATAATGAAGGTAGTGAGCTTGGAATACAGGAGGGAACACTAGAGATAACAGATAAATCAAAATATCTGGGCGTATGGATAAGCAATGGTACCGAGTACCTAAGAGAACACAAAATATACGGGATGACTAAAGGTAACAGGAATGCAGCAGTGATGAAAAATAGGGCACTGTGGAATTACAATAGGTATGATGTTATGAGAGGAATATGGGAAGGGGTCATGGTTGCTGGACTGACGTTCGGCAATGCGGTCGTGTGCATGAGATCAGAAGTTCAAGCAAGATTAGAAATTAAGCAATGTGGAATAGGCAGGCTTGCTTTAGGAGCTCACGAGAATACAACAAATCAGGGAGTACAAGGTGATATGGGATGGACATCATTTGAAGGCAGGGAAACTTGCAGCAAGATAAAATTTGAGAAGCGATTGAGAGAAATGGGGACGGAAGGTTTTCAGCTACTTGTACATGAAGAATGTCTATACAAAATGGAGGAAGCGAACCAGAAAATTGACGGGTAAATACTTAGAAAACAGCAGGGGGCCAAACCAAAAAGAATCATTGGTTAAGAAGAAGGTCAAGGAAGCTGAGACCGATATGTGGAGAATTGGCATGATTAAGAAGTCCACACTAGAGATCTAGCGAAATTTTAAGCAGGAAATTGCCAAGGAAAGGATCTATGATAATACTGGGGGTAGTTCTCTACTGTTTGAGGCGAGGACGGGACTATTGCGAACCAAGACTTATCGGCCCAGATACGAAGGGGTAGACAACGTATGCAGTGCGTGTGGAGAGGAGGAGGAAACTGCCAAACACTTGATAATGTTCAATAAAGGATTTCACCCTATACTTCAGGATGATGGCGCAGAGTTTTTCAAAGCACTCGGGTTTAGGGACAGGGAGGGCAAAATAGACTTTAAGCGGCTAGAATTAACTAGAAGGAGATTATTTGATTGGTGGCTGAAGTCAAGGCACGAGTAAAAATTAAACCCTTCACTGCAAAGTATGAGTCCTCAACCTCACTATTTAAAGGAAAAAAAAAATAATAAATCTAGTTTTTAGTTCACGACGTATTACAGCTTGGTGGCGTTAGCCACCGCCTGATCTAAAAAGTACAGCCATATCAATCCATCCATCTATATAGTCCTGCTGTACATATAAAGAGGAGTTCCTGCTTGGATACCGACTGTTGCGTACCACTTGTCGACCGGCGCTTCAGCGCTGTGCCCTGTGCGGCGCGTCCGCTGCACGATACTACATTTTGGCGACGAGGATCTTCAATCCACATGCATCCGGCGATAGGGTGGGCATACAGATTTTTTTCTTGTGCTGTCGACTCAGCACCCGTGCAAGCTACCCCACCGATGGGGTATTTCCTAATGATTACCTGCTTGTGACGCACCGAGACCATACCTGCATTGCTCCGCCTCTATCCTGCACAAATCAGCATGTTCCCCGCAATTGCGCCACCTCCACTTCTGCAATGCCCTAGCGTGCCTCCGATTCCCAGGAAGACTTGGTGTCACGTCGTGGAAGTGTACGTCGACGCGGCAGCCCCGGACGCCCAGACACGAAGAAGGCGTTGCTGCTCAACGCGCTTGGAGTGGAGGGATCGCAGGCTTACTACAAGGCTGCTGACAAGCAGATGCTGCCTGAAGGCGTCCAGGCTTCAGGAGATGGCGCAACTTGTGATGTGTACTAGCAGGCCTTAGCCATTCTGGACACATACTTCATGCCGCCTGAAGACGCTTTCTGTGTAAGGGCCCAATTCCGGCAGAGAGTTCAAGAATTGGACGAGACTCCCGTCCAATTCATTCTAGCACTGCGGCGGTTGGCACACAACTGCAATTTCGTCATCGCAGCAGAGACAATGGTACAGGACCAGATTCTGCACGGCCTGCGTGACCCCGACTTGCTTAGGTCATTCGTTCAGATGGGGGACGCTTTCACAGTCCAGGCAGCGTTGGAACATGCCAGGGAAGACGAGCGCGTCGACAGCGCGTTAGAGCAGCTGGCTGCTCCGCGGGATGACTCGATTACACGACGCGAGTATCAACGCCGTGGCGTTCGTCCTTCTCGACCCATACTGCTACAACGTTATGCTTCCACGCCTGATGTGCCACTGGCTCCTCAGAGTTCTGCGGAAATCTTGGAAATTATACCAGGCCATACTTCAACAATTCCGGCCCAGACTGAGGGCGTGTTTGCTTGTACTGCATCTGTCGACGTCTCAGCTGGCCGTGCTCCTGATGTGCCTGCTCCTGTCGTGTTTCCTGGGGTTGAGCATACCCGGACTCTACCTGTTTGCATCCCAGCTCACCATACGGGGCGATTGTGCCTGCTGCTCCTGTCTTGCCTGCTGCTGATTCCGCCACGGCTGTGCGTCTTTCGGCTTGTGGTGGCCTCCGGGCTGCTGTGTCTGTTCTTGATTTGCAGGATCCATCAAGCGTGCCGGCCGAAATTCAGGAAGCGGTCCCTGTTCTGTGTACTGCGGAGGTGCTACCACTGGTCGCGTCTGCGCCAGCCGTGCCAGTTCCTGTTCTGTGCACGGCACCTGCATCGGTGACGCAGAGCTGTGTCCCATCAGAGCATCGCTTCATGCTTGTTCCGGCCCCTACTGTGCCAGAAGTACACTGGAAGGACAGCACATGGGCCGATTCCTACGTACCACTGGACTGCTGTGGGCGGTGACAGTGCCTGTCGTGGAAATGGCACCACTACAGGCGTCGACGCCGTAGACTCAAACACGACGACTATGCAGACATCCTCTCTCGGGGAAGGGGATGATGTGGTGGTGATTTGGCAATGTGCCTTGCTGTTACATTGTTGGTCTGCATGCTGTACATTTTTAATTCTTCATAATTCGTTGTGCTACATCCACTACGGTTCATTATGCACTGTGTTATGTGTACAAATGTCAGTGTGCTCTTTACTTGTTGTTTTAGTGTGCATGCTGTACATTTTCATTATATGTGTCACAAACGACTCCAATTTTCGGATTATCCGCGGGCCCCATCTTCCAAAGAGGGGCGCTTTTGTGTTCGGGGGACGACATCCGGCGACTAACGACCCAGCGTGGCGCCGGCTTGTCTTCCCTGCACCTGTACCGAAAGGGGAACCGGCGGCCTAAAAAAAGGAAAATTACCCCCAGATGAGACGGGGTCACGTGTACGCCCCTGAAGAGGTTTGGACTGCATCGGAAAAGGCAGTTGACGTACAGCCAGCAACAAGTGCGGTCGTCGGTGTCGCGAGTCTCGCGTAGGCGGCGAGCATGGAGTGACCCGCGCAACGTATCGAGACGGCTGCGATTCCGGGCACCCTCGTCGTCTACCAAGCCGGCGAGACCTTCAGCGGCACCCGTCAACTCCCCTACGTGCACCAAGAGCTGGCCTGGTCCGTATAGAACTTTTTATTGTGACTTCTTTTAAACTGTTAAATTATTTTAACCAGCCTTTTTTTTTTAGATATTTGTAGGGTGCGCTGCGTCGCACGTTGAAATTCAAAAGCGCCACCATGAGCATTCTGTAATTATTTTCTTGTATCCATCTCCTTTGATTTCCATCTTGTTGTTATTTTATTAATGTTCCGCATATTTGCCTTTAGCCTGTATCTTTTGTAAGGTTTTTAGCACGTTCTGTTATATAGCTGTTCTTTCCATCGCGCCTCAGTGTTATTCCTCTCTGTTATTTTCCTGCCTTTGCCCTTGTTTCGATTAAATGCTTGTTTATGTGTAATCAAACTCTGTGTCTGCTCTATGAGTGCGTCGGTCAGGCTCATTCATCACCACACGTGCAATCCCGCACGGGTCGACCAACCCGCAAATAAATTCGAAATGTGCCACTTCGAGGCCTTTCAGGCTTCGCAGGCCGAAGCGTAAAGTGGAAGCCTGCGAGTCTGCCGCACGTCGATGTTGGATCGGCGGGGCCTCACTCGAAGTGTGTGACAATATGTTAGTTTTGCATCATGTTAAGTGGTACCAGCTCGAATGCTCTTTATTTAAAGGGGGGGGGGGGATGATGTGGTATCGGGGTTTCAGTTACGGCTTTGGAACCGGTTGGCTGGCCCCTGGAGGGCGTTGTACATAGGTATATATATTGATGCTTGTATATATAAAGAGGAGTTCCTGCTTTGCTACCGGCGGCTGCGTACCACGTGTCGGCCGGCGCTTCAGCGTCGTGCCCTGTGTTCTTCGTGCGGTGCGTCCGCCATACGATGCTACTATACCGATCTACAAAACCACTAAAATCTGGACGCCAATTCTAAGTACAGTCTTTCTTCTGCGGCTATGTTTCAATGCAAGGTGACCGCACAGAGTGCATAATAAAAAAATGCTTAAGCCCAGTCCCATCTGTGAAGCTTACCTGTACAAAGAGTTGTTAATCATGATAAGTGAGAAAATAATGTGAGAACCCTATGAGTGCCATAAACAGTTACAACGTCATAAAAGAAATCTGGGACAAAGAGTGTATTCCTTGTCTGCCAGTCGCAAGAGAGAGGTCAGCGGGCCGCATGCAGCCTGCGGGCCGCGTGTTTGACCCCTGGCTTAAACTTTAGCAACAGGTTCTTTGAGAGAGAGATCAACCATCATTTTCTGTCAGCTTTCAATCCATGGGAATCTAGAAAGATGTGTGCCACAGTAAAAGAATTGCCACAGTTATCAAAAACGTGTGGATCACCACTGGTGAACAAGTATGCATTGATGCTGTACAGATAAGAATGTGTGCTGTATATGATACACTGGCTCGTCATCATGATACATCAGTGTAGAACTCAGGGCCGGAGTACCTAGACTACACTTCATGGAAATACATGTGAACATGTGTCTTTAGGACATATACCATGAAACTAATGACTTCTTAAAATCTACATGTGACTATAGCCGCAGTAGAAACTACTTTATTAAAACGATTAGACAATGTCCCACGAACGGCACATCCACTTCAATGCAGAGCCTTCTAACAAGGAGCGACAAAGGCTCACCCCCATGCTCATAGCACTTGTTATACTAAAGAAAATTAATGCAGCATTTTAATTTATGAGTAATGTACCTATAGCTGGATGCAACTTTAAAAGTCCGCGGCATTTCCTCCTGAAAGGTGGATGTACAAAAGATCGCACCAATGGGTGCGCACTTCAGACCGATGTCATGAGCCGGACAGCCGGTGCCTTAGAACAACATTGCTGCATGCATAAGCAGGACTATTTCATTAGTCGTGGAAGCGATCGGCTGCCGCGCTTTGGTTGCTTGGGCGAGGCCTCTACAGACTTTTTAAGGTTGAATAAGACTATAAAGAGTTCACTTGATCTTCAATGGTACAGTTGAACCCCCAAGTAAGAGACACTGATGTAAAAGCTGATGGCTCTAAGAGACGCCAGTGTGCTTGCACTGAAATAGGTGTTGACAAGAAAATGCACAGGTGATACACTGCTTATTAAGAAACCCTCATATAGAAGACACGAATCACTTCCGTCGCATGTCTCTTATAAACTTATAAAGGGGTTTAAGTGTATTTCCATTGGCATTTACTAATGGTCATGGGTGACACTGGCAACCTTTCAGTTTGATTACTCTCTGAGAAATTACACTGCTCTGAAGATGTGACTGTTCTGATAAACAGAGTCAATTTCTTATTATTTTCAACAGTAGGCTGTATTTTTTATAGATTGCCCGCCCACGAAAGCTGCAGGCGAGCACAAGCTGTGACGTCACTATCACCGAGGTGCATGCAGGGTGCACATGTTCCTTTTCCCTATCCCCTCCTATCATTCCACTCTCTCCCTTCCACGAAAGCGCCGATGCTTTAGCCCAGCTGGGAATTCACTACTCGTGCTGTCATAGCGGTTCTGGAAACCGTAGAGAGAGCTAAGCGCATCAAAAGACGCAGGTGACGGCCGGTATTGTCTTGCTCATTCTGGGCATTTGTCACATCAATAAACGTCACCACCTCTAGTTCACGAAGCGGCTGCTAGACGTGGCAGTTTGTAAAAAAATGCACTAAATTCATTATTTTCATGTAGTTTCTGCCTGGAATGAAGGTTGTCTCTGTCGATTTGAAGACCTAATCTTTCAATTTGGTTGAAAATCTCAGCCGCAAAAATTTTGTTCAGTATACCTTTAAGTTTGAAGCACATCTCAAAAAATTTCACAACCAGTTATTTTTGGCCTAATATATTACACAGCATCGATTCCTTGGGAGCACCACAAATAATCATAGTACTAGTTATTCAACATGTTTAAAATTAGTGTAGGGAGGTACAGAGTGTTGAAAATGAGAATGAAAGCTATTCACATTACAGAAGTTGAAAGGTGGCCGGTGACCATGTTATTACGAACAACTCAACAATGTATTAATTGGCTTGGTGTGGTGGTTGAAGGTCATGTAATGAACAAGCTGCCAAACTCGCCCTTCCGACTATGTGCTTCTCTTCGAAACTCAGAAGAACTTGCTTTTCCATATTGTGTATTTGAGTGGTGCATAGACTTGGCATTTAGTAAAATTGTCATAGCTTGCATCCAGCATCACTGCTAAACCACATGAATGCCACATCAGGTTTTAATGCAGTGCATAGTCTCCCTTGTCATACACAAAGCCACACTGGCGTTTGGTTGATTTCTTCCTGCTCTTCGAACTGAACATGTCCCATGTTCTGAATTGCTTGCACCATATTAATCCTTTGCTGTGCACTCAAGTAACAGGTGTCCGAAAGCAATAAAAATACAATTACAAAATATAAAACTGCAAGAAAATTGATAAATACAAAAAATTCCTTTTTCTACTCCATTAATGGCATACATGCATATGTTAATAACGCAAAGCTGAAAGGAAACCAGCCTTAAATAAGAAATATACATTGAAAGTAAAGCATCACTTATGCTGCTTTATTGTTATTGTCATGCTGTATAGTATATTAAAAAGCTATGTTTGCATTGGTACCATCCCACCAATATAAAACCAACTACCCCAGTCCGACTTTTGCATGTCTGTGTGGCACCCTCTCGCGGACACTTCCAAAAACTAATCGTGAGCCATCAAGGCGAGCGAGCTTTTGCCATAGTCACCGCTCGCTCTGATGTGGACTTACTCTTGCTACACGCCCACGGTGCTAACAGCAGTAAACAAATGATGAAATAAGCCATCGATTTGTTTCATCTCACTCTGGGATTGAAGCAGCAGGTACGTTTTATCGATATTAGCAAGATATACTGCTTGTTGCTTAGCCGCACCTGCCAAGCCTAACGTGCCGAAGCAGTGTTCGGACTGCGTCGGCAGACCAAGAACGCTGCATCTCCAAATATCGGACGTGCAACCTCGCAAGTAATTCTGTGCACGTTGGATCCTCCTTCGGTGGAAACAAAAAAAAAGAGAAAAGGAGCGTTGCAGCGAGAGACGCAAAGGAATGCGTTGATAGAAAAACAGACAAACGAAAGCCGCGAACAGTGTCGGAGAGAAACGGCCACAAAGTGAAGTTACCCGCCGGCATAAGATTCTGCCGAGTTTCGGCAAAGCACTTCGGCATAGGCACCATACCCGCCTCTACTAACGCGGTGTGTTTCGCCAAGATGTTTGCACCTCATAAACTGTCCGCATGTGCGGTTCGCCATCGTTCAGTGTTAGCTGAACAGTGCAAATTAAGCCAACAGAAATAAGGACTGCACCTTGTTGGCACATCGTCATTCATTTCGGATGTCGCGCTATGCCTGCACAACTGAACTCACGCTGCACAATTTCTGAACTTTGCGTGCACAGCTGTAAACCGGTTTTAATTGGTGCAGGTGAATCGAACGGACATACTCCGCGAAAATACAGGCGACATCTGTAACGGCGCCCCACAAATCATTTCCCAGAGCCGCCGCCAGGAGGCTGTGCATGCGCTGTGGAGGCATGAAAAAGGCAGGTTCCAGACAATTTTTTGACTTTGCCACTCACCATTAACGTGTCCATGGTGTCCACTAGGGTTAATGAAAAACTGCAATGACAAGAAAAAAACATACAGTACTGTGAAAGGCTTTGACCATATGTAGGAAGGTCAACTTACTTTCCTAGTGCATCATCTATGTCCCCTCGATTGGCCTCCGTTCCACGGTATCGGCCTTTGCAGCTCAGAGGCATGAGCTCATCAGCTGGGTATGCATTTTCCTGCATGAGAGTATCAGCACACAGTTGATACAAGCATTTACTTATCTACGTACATCAGTTGCTTGCACTGCATTACAAAATGTACTCAACCTCTAGCTTACAGCATAAGCAATAATAAGTTCACACAGACAACTAATTTTGGTGGCTGCGTTGTCCACTGCCTTTGAGCCTACCACAGCTACCACGCACAATAAGGAAAAAAAAACACCTGAATTTGATCTGGAACCAAACCCGGGCATTCACCACAGAGCCATGCCAGCGTTTGAAACTGTTTTAGAGCAAGACCCTGTAGAGACGTCACAACAGGGGAGGAGTCACGTGTTCAGCTACGGAAATCCTAGATGGCATACATGCAAAATTGCACCAGGCGTCATACTATGTGAACTGCATAAGAATTGGTTGCCTTAAAGCAGTTCACTTATTACTAAGAGCTCAGCCATTGTTCATCATCATCATGAGAAGCAGCAACAACGCTGCCTTGTATTTTCATAGTATAAGTCCATGAGTCATGCCATGAAAACTGCACAATAGGATAAAACTGTAAAGCTATTTAGAGAGAGAAATATATGGTATGAAGAAAGACAGAAAGGTTAACCAGAAAGAATCTGATTTACTACCCTGCACTGGGGAAGGGAGAATGAAAGGCAGAAAAGTAAGAAAAACTGAGTGAGAGAGAGCGGGAGGAAAGCGAAAACACACATACACTAGAATGACACAATCGTTCGACGAGGCCGGTTGATTGCAGAAACTTCAGGAGGGCCTTCGTCGCTTTTCGGCATGAAGCTCTATCTTTCTTTCTGGCATTCTAAAAATAATTCTTCGGAAAGCGACTAGTTATCGAGGCGTGTAAACACTGCTGACATAGACTGCCTCTGACAGTTCTACCCAGGGCACTGACCCAAAATATCTTCGATGGTTTTGTCAGCACCGCAATGGTCACACGCAGCACTGTCTTCCCACCTGATGCGGCAAGCAAAGGTGTTTGTATAAGACACCCGAAGCCACATGCAGCAGAGAACGGTTGTCTCAGATCTGGATAAACCAGATGGAATGGTAAGTCGTAGGTATGGATCGAGGCGGTGAAGACAGGGTGAGGAGAAATCCGGGTGTGTTTCATAGAGACCTGGCTACACTGTAGGCGAGTGTATTTATCCTTGCTACTGCGTCGCTTCTTGACAGTGGAATGTGATCCATCATGCCATTTTTGTGAGCGTTCTTTGCTGCATCATGTCCTTTCTGTAGTACTTATTGATACAGTTATCTTGTTTCCAGCACCAATTGGTAATGAGGTCCATGACGTAGCTGTGAAAATGAACCATTTTGCAGGTGCTTCTTGATCTATTCTAAGGAGTGCACAGCGGAGTGCTGCAAGCTCTGTGGCTGCCGATGTTTTGTGACACGTTCAAAATTGTATGATTTCGACTCTTGCTGGGGAGATCACATCTGCTGCAGATCCCCCAACATCTGTCAAACCATCTGTATACACTTTAACATGGTGTTTGTATGCTGCATGCAGCATAAGTAGAGTCAGCTGCTTCAAAGCTGGTCTAGAGAGATCCGCCTTCATGCGAATTCCTGGCACTGTCAAGCGTGGCCAGAATTGATCACTGGTGGCCAGTCAGTAGCTTTCTCTATTACCCAATTTTTTATGCAGTGTTCTAATTGTACCCACTTATTATAGGGTCCACTATAATTTGCGTGCCAGCAGAAGCAGCGCCAGCAGCAGCCTCACCATTTCTTCCTTTACGACCTGGCTAGCACGGGAAATTTTATAACAGTGATAGCAGCAAACAAGGCTCCCAAGACCCTGGTTTGCTACAACCTTGAAATGGTCATATGTGGACTCGGTGTTTATAAACAACATGTCCATAGAGACAAACTAGATATCTGTTACAACATACTTCTTGGATTACGAAACCCACCTGGCAGTATTGTATTAGATGCATGCACATAAGAACGCTAGATTTTATGCTCTGGATTTGCAGCAGACACTCTAAACTAGACTACAGCAGACTGTTCCAAGGAGATTCCTTAAAGGGGCCCTGAAACACTTTTATAAGTAACCATGGAATAGATTTGTTAAAAAAGCTTATTGCCTCATGAATTCAACACAGCAAAAATTTTAATAATCTGTCCAGTAAGGGCAAAGTTCGAATATGTGGCTTTTTCAGTGTGATCGCACGTGCACGTGTGGACAAGTCACGGCCTTTCACGGCGATCCCTGTAGTGACTGAGCATGGCATATTCAAATCAGCCAATGACTGATAGAAGGCGTTCTACGAATAATTTTTGAGGTTCCTTCGTCATTTGTTCAAAGAAGAGAAAGCAATTTTTAGCAGACTTTCATCATTTATTGTGAATTGCAGGCCACGTGCTAAGCTATAATATTTGGCTCGCGTGTTCTCAAGAGCCTGTACTATCGATCGGCAGCGCTTCCTGACCATGCTCAAAAAGTGTTGCAGGGCCCCTTTAAGCTTACACTGTGACAGAGCTGTGTGCTCCACGAAGGCCTGAGTTTTTTCTATAAGAATAACAAATATGACACTAAATTATACCAATTATAACAGCACTTATTATTGTTGAATGATTAGCAAAAAGTGTATTAAATGTCATTAGAAAATCTACACTATTTTAGCAAAGATTTCCAAATGACACTTAAAAAAAGCCTCTAGACTTGATTAATTGGTCTTGCAGGACAACAGGAGGTCAACAATTTACAGCGACAGGGGAACAATGGTCAGAGAATTTGCAAAGGGCACCATCTTGGTACCGACCTAGGGGATCCTTCGGAACAAGAACATCAAGCCACACACCCTCATCGGTTTTCCAGCTTACATTGATCGAATCGAGAGAGCTCTGCCCAATCTGAGCGAATCAGCCCATACAGCTGTACGAGTAGTCGACTGCGTAGCTACTGGTGGGTGTGGTGCTGAAATTTTGAAGATCAGGGACCCTCCTGCCTCGTATAAAAAATTAGCAAAACAGATGATAATGTTTGGTGCTTTGTGGCGCAAGTGCCAATTGATGACCAAAGAGCACCAGTTCATGGGACAAGAGATGTGGACAATTATTGTGATTAGCGGCTGTATAAGGGCCTCAAAATTCTTCACCCTAAGGCGGGTAAAAACACAGAAGTAATAAATTCATGACCATGTCGTGAAAAGTGTGTGGTGTTAATGGATGATGAAAGTTTGTGAAAATAAAAACCATGATGGACATGTATGGCATTAGCACAAGTGCATCGATAGCTTACACCCTTGTATCCAAGAGCCGTGAGGCAAGTGCTTTGTTAAGTGTAGCCACCGCAGCGGAGACTTCTCTGAGGAGGTCGTGCTATGGAATGCCTGGGTATATGATATGAAATGTACAAACTTCTCTCAAAAAGCTAACAACAATTTATGTGTGAAAAGTGGTTCCCTACCGATAAACATTGCAGGATGAAGTAGTATCTGTTGTCGGTAGGGTAATGGAAAGTGTTGTCGTCTTAGCGTGTCTAATTCTTTACACTAGATAAGAATGTGAAGTACGGTGAACACTTCTCCACATATATCACACAAAGGTGGATCGCCACCAGAGAAAAAAAACGAATAAACGAATGTGTAGTGTATGTATGTCCTGTTCTTAACCTTGTAAGTATTACTTCTGTGTGGCGTGACTTTGATACCGGCAGCCAATGACCAAGTTGTGGCTTGATGAGATGCAATTTATTACCTGTGTGTGTGTCCCATGTGCTCTGCCAATAACCCCCGAGCTTTCGTTTTAGAAAAGGTGTCAAGTCGAATGCAGGAATTGGTATCAATGTATTGGTAGCGATTTCGTTAGCGGATCCAGCCAGCTGGTCCACCAGAACGTTGCCTTGTATTTCGCGGTGTCGTGGCACCTGGCACGGAGACAGTACCTTCCACAACACAGGAAGTTAAGCAGACGAACCACACACTCTGACACTCACGCTACTTCAGGTCGGGATGTAGTGCAACCCTGTGCTACTGCACAAGATTCATCCAGAAATATAACTAACTAATGCATGTTTATTATGCCTAGATATAACCAACTTAGAACATGTGTTCTGGCAGAGCCTTTCATAATGCGGTGGCAAAGTCATCACGCCATCCCAATGGGAGGCTGCTATGACCAGCTCCAGACTCAAAGAACAGCTATAGGCAGTGCAATAGGCCGGCAACATGGCAGAAAGACTTGGTCTTTCTGTTCTAACATGGGATCAGCCCGCAACATGCTAGAGCGGAGCGTGTTCCGAGGGACTATAGTAAAGTTTTTGCATCCATCCATATATTTGGAAATCTAAAAGCAAGCAACCAACTGCTAACTGTAGCCGCTATACTGATAATATATGACCATTAGCCCCAATAGCTGACGGCTGCTTGTTGAAAGGACCCTTGTGAGTCAAGGCTCTTGTGAACATGCCAGTCAAACATTACCAGACTGCATGCAGCATGAAAAATGAAATTACATTCTAAAAACAGCTGAACACCAATTTCTCTCCTCTCAGCAAGCTATACAACCAAAGGAACCAGCTACTTAGTAGAATGAATGGACGCACCCATTGGCCAATTTCATGGTCCTGAAAACATCCTCACTAATACTGCTTTTTCCAAGTTGAACAAATAAAAACTATGCATATCTCAAACAATGTATGTCTCCAGTCTCTAGTGACAATTGCCTAATTAATGTTTTGTTTCCTCCTATGTTCACGTGAGGTGGCACAGGGTGTAATACACGAGTTGCATTTTGAACACTATACATGTCTGAGTCGGTCACTTGTCTTGTACTGTACAGGTAATCAAGAGCTGCCTTGTGTCACTCCCAAAACCCCTGAGTGATGTCTGCCAGCACATGTGTGCTTTCACCTATGCACTTTCTGAGCTACATGTCCTGGCAGACATCACTCTGTGCTTAGTTTACGGAAACAGCTTCAATATGTGAGGTGTGAATTTAGCTATTATGTGTTGTTCAAGCTCACACAGAACAAGGCTAGTGCACACCAGGTTTTCAAGCTGCTCAGCCAGCCTTCAGCACAACATTTGTGCTTCTAGTGCTGTGCAGGGACCACAGTCACCACATGACAAAGTTTCGTACCCCCTTGCTTTGTCACATCAGAGATGCCATCAAGACAAAAGGGGAGAGAAAAACACTAAGAGACTGTGGAAAGTGACGTACTCTACTTATACTTGTTTTATCTGATAGATAGATATGTGGGGTTGAACGTATGATTATGAGAGACGCTAAACCACCATATGATTATGAGAGACGCTGTAGTGGAGGGCTCCGGAAATTTCGACCACCTGGGGTTCTTTAACGTGCACCCAAATCTGAGCACAGAGGCCTACAACATTTCCGCTTCCATCAGAAATGCACCCGGGATTCGAACCCGCGACCTGCGGGTCAGCAGCCGAGTACCTTAGCCATTGGACAACCGCGGCGGGGCATCTTGTGCTATCTGAAACATTTTTGTGGCAAGATATTTATGAGGCGATAAACTTCTACAGTGAGTTCATTCAATGGTTACTTAAAAAGGTGTTGCAGGTACCATTAGGCGAGGAGCATTCTTTCATAAAATTAAGAAGCGTAACTATTCTCATAAAAATCATAAATGTGAAACAGTTCAGTGAACATTCACAAAAGCTCATGCACATACATAAATTATGTAAAACACTGCAAGAGTACTCCAGAACCAGTTGAAACACTATACTTTAAAAGCAATACAATGACTAGTGAAAATCTAGTCTTTGTGTAAACACAAGAGGGTCGCAAGTGACATGTGGTTGAAACTAAGCATGTTGTGTGTTTTTGCAACACATGAACATGTATGTGTGCAAAAATTAGTCGGTTTCACGCGCATACCACTAATTAGAAAATGTAACTTTGTCCAAGAAAGTAACCATCTAAAGAACATTTAGATAATAATCCTTACCATGTAAGCCCGGTAGGCATGGTAAAACATCTCTTTAACTTGTTTCCTGCAAGAAAACAGAAAAAACAAAAACAAAGTGAGGAGTTTGGAATGGTTGCAAGCAAGCACCATTTTCTCTATCAATAACCATGTGCACGAGCGCGAAAACCAGCAATCACATAAAGCTTGTTTATTAGGGTGTCAAGCATGCAAAAAAAGCCCCGATTACTCTTGTTTGTTTCTACTTTAACACAAAGCTTGTTTATTAGGGTGTCAAGCACGCAAAAAAAAGCCCCGATTACACTTGTTTATGCTTCTACTTTAGAGAAAAATCGTATGAATTGCGTTTCTCATCAATGTACAACCCACTGAGCTCGAGGTTCGAGATGTATGGAAACCAATACAACAATCATGTTAATAAATTACTTTGTCAGTGACACACGCAAACATGTAGTTAGAAAACAACTGGCTCACAAGTGCGCTACAAAACGCGAGACGTCATCATGCTGACAGCTGCAGGGCACTATGACCGATTCATATGAGTCACACTAGCCAGCAAAGAAGAAACCGCGCAAAAATTACTCGTGCTCTATGGCAACGAAGTTAATAGTACACAAGCGAAACTTAACATGTGTTTGGGGCACTCACCGCAGTTGGATTCTCTCTTCCGTGGTCACGGCTTCAGTGGTAGTTCGGACGATGCACATAAGTATGCCAGCAATCGCCACTGCCTTACTACTAAAAGGTGCCATTAGAGATGAGGAAGGATCGATCTAAGGTGCCTAGTTTTTGACGTTTTGACTAGAGTTATAGTAAGCCTGTGCGCAAAAATTTAAGGATACAATCCATCGCCTCCAACACCCCTTCGCCCACCAGTTTCCTACTGCATCAATGCAGGCACGGAGGACCTTTCCCTTCCTCCGTGAATGCAGAGAAGCAAGCAGCGGTCTCGGTGACGATGAATCGCCACTGAAAGACTCAGTCCAAAGCATTCTTTAAAGCATTATAAAAAGTTTAGTACTAAACTACGCATTAACTAAATACACGAGAACAAAATATTAAAATATTCGCGTAAATGATATATAATAAGTTAAGGTCAAGGGTGGTTTTTTTTTTGGAATATAAAACCGAATCTCAAAGGCGTTTATTACCATGCTCTGAGGTCATGCATTGGCCAGCTTTGTGTTATCAAAGAACATGGTGTTTACGACGTAGATTAGGTTAAGCAACTTTGTATGAAGCTCTATAAAGCTTATGAAACTTTATGCATAGAGCACATAGAGTTTTATATGATATGCGTCATAAAGTTTATGCATAGGAAACTGTGGTTTATGATTGCATGAAAGGTTTTTAACCTGCCGGCGTGCAATTTCGGAGGACATGCGCTGTATCACGGCTGCGAATAAAAACGCGCATCATGCGTTTCCGTGGTGCCAGTAGTGTATAGGTGTTCTGTGGTGGTGCCTTGTGCTGCTGGCAGTGCCGTGAAGGGGTAGGTGTGCTGTGGTGGAACGTCGTATGGCTAAGGTTGGCAGTTTTGAATATGGGCGGGACATTTCAGTGCTTAAAGGCGCACTTAGTTTTGCCGAGCGCATTCTCCAACAGAAGGTAAGCATTCAAGAAAACCGAGAACAAATCTACAACAAAGGCTGCTTTAGCAAGTCTGTTAACTGCGCTAGGCAGTTTCAAACGTGCGTGTTCACTTGCGCACCAATTTGCGAGAAACACACACACACACAAAAAGCGTGCGACGTCACACTAAAAACAGAGGAAAAGTATAAAACCGGCCCTTCACGTTCCTTTCCATTGTTTTACGATACCAGGGACCTTAAAGCGTGACTCGATTTCATCCTGATGTGCATATATTGAATGGATGTGAGGGCCACGGGTTTTTGCGTTCAATAATAACTCGTGGTGTCAATTTTTTTCCACACTCAGTTCAGAACACGGCAGATGCATGGACAATAAAAAGTGGTGCAGTATGTTACGGATTGTTACCGAATTGCGCTGAGCGTTTGGCTGCAGGTGGACCCAGCTTTGCTAAAACTTCAAGCAAGTAGTGGACCATCTGAGCACCACTTTTCAAGTACAGTTGGGTCGGAAGCTGTGTGCTGAAGTTTTTGAAACTGTACTGAATCTGTGTGCTGGTCTGGTGTGTGCTGTTTTCCAAAAATTAAAGCTCTTTCATAGCTCATAGCCTTGTCGGTGATAAGCCATTTCCTAAATGGCAATCTGATCAAGGTGACTTATCATTTGGTTTTTGCCTGAATATCTATGCATGGCAGTTGTTGCCTGCAGCAACTGAAGTGTTGCGCAGCTAAGCATGTAAATGGAGGCCCCATTTCCAGCTTGGAGGAAGGCAACTGTTTAGAAGGAGCATTGTGCAATATGATAGAAAGAATTTTCTGTAGACGCGAGGATGCTGGAGGCTCGTGTGCTTAGATTTTGGTGCACATTAAAAGAACCACAGGTGCTTGGAATTTTCTAAGCCCTTTGCTATGGCACTACATGGAATCGTATTGTTTTAAAATGTAAAACTTCAATAATTATTATTGGTATTATAAAAAGAAGCAAATAATTATGTCAGGCATGCACACACCAAGTTTCATTTGCCCCCATTTTCTTGATAGGTAAGGGTTTCTGTATTTTTTATTTAGTACTGAGGAGCTTTCGTTGGCCTGAATGCGAATGCAATGCATTTGCATTGTCATCACTGAATGCCAGCACACAGTATTGGCATTCAGTAGCCATTTACTCTTCATTAACCAGGCTGTCAGCAGCCTTTCACATGTAATACTTAGGTATACGTGTCCGAAAAAACAATGTAAGCCTTGTGATGCATAATTCCTTAACCATACGTAACAGGCTGAGTATACTTGAAAGGGGGCAACCCATATCATTTTTGGGAAGCCTTACTCTCTGAACAGAAAAGCATAACTGCTAGTATGACTTGAATTTCTACAAGACTGCTTAGTTGCTTGCTACTTTTCACTTGACATTAACATGACCCACAACACCATGAAAGCTCAAATGGCATGTGTTTCTGCACAAGCTTCATTATCCTCTTCTGAAGAACCGTGATAGAGTGCATCAATGTTGAGAACTCAAATGATCTGTCAAGCAGTCTTCGGAAGTACCTAGTTACCTTTTTCAGTAACTTGTAACTAGTTACTTTTAGTTTAAAGTAACTTGTAACTGTAACACTGTCACTTTTTTACTGAGTAACTGTAACGAAAAATACTGTTACAGTTACTTCTGTATTTGTAAAAAAAATCATCCAGCAACCACACTCATTAAAGGCTGACGTTACACGCCTTCCATTTTCTCGAACTTTCTTCTTTACAGTATTCTCCCCACCTTTCGACTTTCCATGGCCCACATCACAGTTTAAGAGAACAGACATTGTTATAGCGCGAAAAGAGAACGACGACAAAGAGACAAGAAGGACACAAGCGCTCGTGTCCTTCTGGTCTCTCTGTCATCGTTCTATTCGTGCGCTATAACTATCGTCATGTCATACCAACTAGCCCAAACTGCCACACTTCTAAGTTAAGAGAACGGGTTGCTAAGAGGAATGTCTTCCCTGCAGAAGACCAAGTTCAAAGTTTACCTGTATACTACATATCTAAAGGTAAACATATTTCACAAAGACCTGTCTGGCTGGTTTGAAGCGAAGTGTGCCTGTAGGGTATGTTTATTCATAAAATTACATGTCGTAAATCAATAATATTGCCACTGAACACCTTGCCAAGTTCACGTTCCCCCCCCCCCCCCCATTTTTCTTTTTTTTTTTCGAGGGTGGGGAGTGGGTGGGAAGGAGATAAATATATATCCTTTTTGTCACTTGAGCTTCTATCCTTTTTTTAGTATGCTGGTGGAGCATTCCTCCGTCTGAGGCTTCCCGCAAGTCGCGTTTGACAGGTGGCTAGAAAACAGCAGCATGAAACTGCTGAAAGCCCGAAGCATTTGAAACGGGCTTTTAACTGACTGTGAAAGCTCTACTTCGAGTTAACACAACAATTGTTAACAAAGTGATTGACGTTTCGCCTCCTATGCAGGTGGTGTCCTCAGTAGCCGCTGGCAAAAAAAAATAAAAATAAGCGGAGGTTGATCAGTTCGTTAGTCATACCTGACCTTACAAGCGTTCAGTAGGGGGCCGCGGGTCGCTATTGCTAGCCAGCGCATCGTAGCGAATGAACCACGTTTCAAGAAGCCTCCACCCCCCACACACACACATTTAGGTCAAAACTATTGCCCTGTGGAGCATCGTTCCAGGGTTTCACCACATGCAACTTTCACTACCTGCATGCCTTCTTATGTCTGTATTAATTAAAATATATAATTCATTTTGTAATTCATTTTTTATACAGTAATGGAAAAGTAATGACGTTACCTTTTCACTGTAACTGTAACAGAGTTACTTTTGTGGCTTCTCTAACTGTAACACTGTTACTTTTTACTGGTAACGTGCCCAAGACTGCTGTCAAGTGTGTTCTAGCATCGAAAGCCTTGCATATTTTCCAGGTGTAAAGCACTTCGTAAAAATATTAAAAATATTTAACTAAAATTTTGTACTCTTGTATGCCCGCTATGATTCCATATGTTCTAACTGACTAGGCAATTGCATGCCTGATAGGCAAATTATATTGCAGAAACATAGCAAGTTGATACATTAACATATTTGGTTTAACATGCCCTTGTCTGGGCCATTCTTCATATTCAAAGCAAAGTGTGTTCAAAATCACAAAACATAATATTCAGTTCACTTTCAAAGCTTTTGGAGGAAAGCTCTGCCTAAGTTATTCTCATTGGGGTTACACAGCCTCAAGAGAGGTCATTAAAATTTAAGATGAATGACCTAGGGATAATAACCAAAACTGGTGCAAAACTTTGTTGGTGGTGTTGCTGGGAGCTATCTGTGCAACGTCAATAGCTGTCCCACGGCCATTACAAAGAAGCAACTCAAAGCGATTGTACTTGGATGATAACATCGTAAGCAACTGTAAAAACACACAGTTCAACACATATATGTGCCAGGTGCTAGTGTTACTGCATTTGAGTGCTTTGCACTGCATTCACGCTATTAACTTGGATCAATTAGCCCAAGTTGTTATATAAGGGCTAAATGCAGTAACAGATTCTAGCCATTGTACAACTTATCATTGGGCTAGAAAAAATTATTAGACAATAGCTAAAACAACATATTGTGCATTACCCTTGAATGTATTTGAAGTGGATGTCTTTATTTCTGCAGGATGCAAGCCAGTCTTTGTTTTCATCCGACCAAAGTCATTCGAGAGCTGCGGCCCTGTCTGTGTCAAACAAAATACAAAATGCCTACAGTGCGGGTACTGAGCGGGCCATTACTAATTCAAGGCTGCATACCACAGTTTTTGTAAAGGTGCTTCTGTAAGTAAATTGTGCTCTGTATGCATGGCGTTAAGTTTGTTGTGCAAAGTTACCATTGGTTTGGCCATTTGAACTGAATCTTTGTAGACTTTTATATGCACATATGTGGATGTTCTGTGACTGTTTGAACCTGGAAATATGGCATAACTCTTGGCCTTGATGTTTTCTTGTTGCAGCACTTCCTGCCCCACATGATATATGCAGATTTATATTTTCTGTTTTGAACTTGCAGTTGTGATGTCAAATGAAGTGTGTCAGTCAACCCACAGTGTTACCTTATACACTGCCTTACTACTATATGTGATTTACCCATAGAACCCATAGGATTTTGTTTTTTCTGCTTATCTTAGCGACCATCATGGAATTGTGTCAAGCATCATGACTGCTTTTTGCGTGTTCTACTAAACCAGTATTACTTTAAATGTGGACATCAATATAATATTTATACATAATTAAATATTTTCAATCTGTTAAAAGACAGCATGTAATCGTTCTGTAGCCAGTTTTCAGTACAGTGTTCCAAGCGTATGTTTCGGATTATTGAGCGACTTTTGCAAATCCAAGGGAACCTGACAATGGAACTTCGTGTTTAGTACTTTCAGAAACATTTACATCTGAATTTTTGCTGAGAGTGAATATACTATGCTGAATTGTAAGGAGCATGGTAAGAAGGCAGATGCCTGTAAAGTAGCAACTGGTCAAATTTTGCTGCTTCTGTGCAGCTTCATATGGATCTACTTTGATCATGTCATTGCTGATTTGTTTAGTGGTCTCGAGAGGAACATTTCAAATTTAGCATTAACATTACAAATAAATCAGTGCTAATGCCTTGTGTAAGTTGATGAAAAGGAGTGTTAAAGAAATTTGGCACACCATATAATCCAGTAGCATATGGCACCACTTCTAAAAGAGAACTAGACATTTTGTGAACCTGGCTAGAGAATGTTTCCAGTTTATACACGGAGCATTCTAGGCCAAATATATGCCATTCAGCAAAAAGCCTACAACCTTGCACACCAGATTATGTGCTCTTTTTTGCAACTTCTTTTTTGCTCCTTTTTAGTCATATACTACAAAAGTGATTGTGCTGATTGTACTGTCATTCATTAGGTTCATGAAATAAAAAAAAAACATGTTTGGGAATGTATAGTTGATAGTTGTTGCACTCATTCCAGAGTGTTTTTCAGGTTTTCATTTCAGTGTCATATGAAGTAGCATGAATGATTTTCTTTTTTTAATTTATCAGTTTCTAGCATTCTGGATTTTCCCCAAACATCTCGAATATTTTTTTTAATATGTGTGAAAAAGAGAGGTAACCTTGTGTATTACACTTGCATCATGAAAGTAGTTCAGGATCTGTAATACTTCGTTTGCTTGTACAAATAACTAATTTTATGAATTCCCACAATGAGTTATTGTTTTTTTTCTTTAATTTTTTGTAAAGGTAAAAACACATGTTCTTTAGTTTCCTTTGTTTTGTGCAAAGGGTGCATTAAGTACAGGTATGCCTAATCAACAAAAAAACCCAAGGTTAAGGCACAAGACAGGAAGTGGCACTGTTGTCTTTATCTTGTTCATTTTCTTTTTTTTTTTTTTGCAAGTTGTCTTGTCAATATGCACCTAGTAGCTCAATTTGCTTCCGGAGAAAAAGTGCATTGAGCCTTACGTGACCTCTGCAGCATGACATGCATGTCATGACTATTGTACCTTTATGGTGTTCAGGTTTGTAAAGTGGGCCTTGCAAGACATATTAATGCATTTAAGATTTAAGTTCTACTCCAGCCTGCTGCTACACTTTATTGCAAGAACCTTTGGTGTCTACGTGAAAAAGAAAAGGATTTGCACTGGTGATTGCAGCTTGAAGAGGCAAAGTCGTGACTAGCATTTGAAATGCTAACATTCGGGTAATCCGCTTCTGTCTGGCCATTTCCGCTTTTTCTTTTTTGCTCTATTTCTGGCATGCTAGTAAACAAGACTCTGCATGTGCTGATTTTACTATGGAGGTGATCGGTCACTCGTGCTAATCTATCTATATTGGAACTGTGCATATGAAAACAAGAGGGATTTATCTTGTATTCATTCTCAGTTCATGTAGCGGGGCAACTCAGTGTTTATGCTTGCATGTTTGAGTATATCTTCCAAGTCATCTACAGTGAGCTCAGCATTGACTTGACTTGTTGTGAAATAGTCTGAAATGAGGAATCTGCATATACACTATTATGTGCCACTTTTTTTGAGCCATTCACATTATGTCAGTATAATATTTGCACTGTTTTGCAAAAAATGTGACTTTGCATGAAGAAAATATGTTTTAATATATATATATATATATATTAGAACTTTGTGAAGCATTTTATTGTGTATACTGCATTGTGACTAAAGCAAAACTTTATTCTAGGTCTAATGATGTCGTAGGAGCAGCCGAATTGGAGTACTTTGAATCTGTGCTTGATGACTTACCACATATTGGATGGCCCTTCTTTGCGGAACTTGTGTCAGCATGTGGCTGGAGAGAGCACTTTATTAAGGTAATTAGAGCAGGTACACTCTTGTGCGTCTTCTGTCTATCCTGCACTTGGTCTCAGTGGAGCTGGCACTTGAGTAAGGAGATTGTGACAATTAATATACTTATGCTTCTGGAAAGTCTGGCTAGCACATTTATTCAAGTATTTTGTTATGAATTATATTGCTTTGGGCAAAAGTGTTGGGCTGCCAGGATAGCTGGCCTAAGTAGGCTGCCTCAGGCTAGGCAACTAATTCTCATTTTATTGCGGTAGCATGTGTTAATGCAGCACATAAGAAAGGAAACATGACGTGTATGTAAAGACAGGTAGGCACTATGCTTCCAACTCAGTTGGATGAAGTTGGAAGTTTAGAACCTGCCTGTCTCTACGTGTATGTTGCGTTTTTTATATGTTATGCGCTAATTGATTGATATGTGGGGTTTAACGTCCCAAAACCACTATATGATTATGAGAGACGCCGTAGTGGAGGGCTCCGGAAATTTAGACCACCTGGGGTTCTTTAACGTGCACCCAAATCTGAGCACACGGGCCTACAACATTTCCGCCTCCATCGGAAATGCAGCCGCCGCAGCCGGGATTCGAACCCGCGCCCTGCGGGTCAGCAGCCGAGTACCTTAGCCACTAGACCACCGCGGCGGGGCATTTATGCGCTAATTCACGCTACCATTTACGAATCGGCAAGTCGCCCGAGCAGCAGAACCTCATTTTAATGATTTAATCCTTGAATAGCTACTATGCGACAACTAGCGCAGTAGCATGGGCACTACAGCTTATTTAACCTCACAAAAATAAACGAATTGTTTTGCTACACTCAGTTTTCGACCTTACAGATAATATTTTATCACTGAAGAAGCATCAAAATTGTTATTACAATGCTACGGTGTAAAGTTTAATGCAGTCCCCATTATAACATTCTTGATATGCTTGAATGCATCATCGTTTCTTATTTTATCAAACCAATTACTAATGGATTATTATGCTTATCAGTTTTATTGTTTTATTTTATAACATTACAAATGTACTCTCCAGGACGAGAAGGAAAGGTGAAGATTTTGCTTCCATTTTTCCGAAGGTAGTAGTGGGTTTCGTACTTGAGGAGCTGTGTGTGTGCCAAGGAACGGTGGTTCACTAATGGATATATATGAATTAGATGATGCATTAGAGCTTTATTGTGAGGAGCTGCTGTGCTGTCTCTAGGCTCATGTACATCAGCACCTTATTAGGTTCAGTTCCAACCTATAGGTGTATATTTTAATTTTCATTATGCTGTCAATTTTTCAGTAGTATCCTCTTTTTAAGGTGTTTATTAACTTCTTCAATCTTTCCTTCCTCACATTCTATTTGAAGAAATTGTACCTGATTGCACCATTGCAGCCTAAGCAGTATCGTGCATTCCTCACCGTTTGTGCTGCTGTTATGTATCTACTGTATTTGGGCCCTTGCACCAGAAAAACCGTCACCAATGCTAGCCAATGTATTTGCATTTGTTGCAGACCCTGAAAGCATTGTCTCCAAACATTAGGCTTAGAGTGCTTGAAGCAGTCCACAACATTTCTAAAACTGTACCTTACGTATGGAGCAGCACAGTGTCTACAATGCTATGGTCATCTTGTATTTCTCCTATAAAAGGTATGCATTACTTCTGTCCTTAGTTTAAGCAATCAATGAGGCTATTCAACTGTATCATAAACACTCAGTTTTTTTAATGTGCCTTTTTTATACACTTAAAATGGTGAGTGGATATTTTCAAAATGCACTTTTAATTAATTATCCAGAGGCTTTATGAACAAAGCAATATTTTATGTTGTATGTGTGGAGCTTATTCCAATGGTGGTAGCCTGTTGACATTCATAGATTTCCCAGCATTGAATGGTGCATGGTTAGTGTTTATGAAGGAGGCCATCAGATTGTTTGAGTAGGAACCTTGCTCTTTCTGCTCGCTCTAGCCATGTTTGTGGAATTTAATATGTATTGAAACAGAACTTTGCATTCCTTCACCTTCCACAACACCACCACTTTGAATTCATTTTCAAAACCACACAGCAATCTACAAAGCATTCCGGAAGGTGTGGAACCTATCATTTTGAAGAGGTGCAGCATCTGCAATACACATTAAATAAGCACACCTCATGCACTGCCTCACCTTTAGTGCACATGCCAACAAGGTAGAAAATTAGCTGGAAGTCATTTGTGTCATCGTATATATGTTTCTATAAATACTTGAGGAGAACAAGTGGCACTGACTGACGCTCCCACGTTTAAATGCGCATACATACCCTATGAAGAGGACAGAGGGATGATCGCCCATGTAGTTCATTGGTAGCTCATCGGATGTGTTATTCGAAGGCCGCAGGTTCGGATCCTGCTGGTGGCAAGTTTTCTTTCTTAACATTTAGGTTACAATCACTTTTAATAATATCTGCTATAGTTCTCATGGCATCATTGTCTGTTCTCATTAATATTGCTCTGACAAAGAAACCGAACCCTTAAATTCACACTTCTTTCCAGAGGAGATGCTACTCAGAAAACCATGTTGTTCCCCAAATTTCGTATTTTTTTTGTTTTTAACTTGCTTCCACAAGTTTAGTTTCTCTACTTTCATGATAAAAAAAATCAAGGTCATATTTTAAATTGAAGTAGGTTGAAATTATATTTAAAAAGACACTAAAGAGAAACAATGATTTGGTTTAGATTGATAAATTGTACTCTGAGAAGTATAATATCATATGTTTTATTGTCATATGTTAGTTATTGGGATAGAAAATCGAGGTTAAAGTTTCATTATTGAATTTCTCACCAAATTTTCCAGCGTGACGTAAGAAATTCCGAAATGTATTTGTCACATTTTCGCAACATTGGCTCGATGAAAATTTTCTAACCTTTGTACGCTAAGTCTGTGGCACCCACAGATGACAATGTAATTCAATTTTATCAATTAGAAGCCATGTTGGATCCAGGAGATGCCTTCTAAATTTATGACATCACGGTGTTCGGTGAAAGAATCTCAGGGTGGTGTTTCCACTTGCTTTCTTTTTATGCGCTTTCTCATTTACCAAGAATCGTGTTGCAGTTAGAGGGGTGTCTTCAGAATCGGGAAATTGTACATTTACTAAAGTGGCTATTGAAAACTAACAAGCGCTCATTGTGTTAAGTCCCTTGGAAACTGTCACCTGGCTTCTTACGATTGGATTTCTCATGGGGAGTTCACCAAGGCCTCGTAATCAAAATAACCATGATTCCCTAGCTCTCATGATGGACAAAAATCATTTTAAAAAGCCCATCTTTGTCATTTAGGTGAGCTTCCATTTCTATGTGTAAAATGCATTTTTTCGAAGATGCAATTTTGCGCAACTTCGTGAGTTTGCTTAATATGCACTGATGGGCTATTTGATGAGGCATGATTTTTGAAGAAGCAGTGCTCAGAAGGATACAAAAAGATGCACACATAAAAGATACAAACACAAGTGCTGTGCAGCACTTGTGTTTGCGTTATGTGTGCGTGTTTTTGTGTCCTGTGCTCTGCTTCCTGAAAAATCTTGAGTTTAAACATGTTTTTGGTACTTCTATTTATCTGGTCGAAATTAAATTTTTAGCATGTATTCTATAACGATTGAAGAGGGCAAATATCTTCTTTGAAATTTGATATCGCTGATACAATTATCATGAATATATAGTAAGCAATTTGTATAGGCTGAGCATTTTAAGACTTGTCACAGTACAGTTTTTCTTGTTCATTAAAATGTGCTAAGCACACTTTCTTGATAGTGACTTGCATTCTACAGTTAATGTAGGGAAATATGAGCCGCGAATGGCTCATAACCATAAAGTTAGAAAAAGTGTGTCCAAATAAAGCTACATTTTACACATTGTCGTGGTACAAAACCAATACTATGCAAATCACTCAAAAAGTGAATACATATTTGAAACTAGCATAAAAACATGTATAAACAGCAAAAATGTAATTGCTCGAGAGCAGTGGTTCTCAAATGGGGGTCTGCGGACGCCCCCTTCACTTGCATTTTTCTTTAAGCTTGACTGGGCCACGTATTGATAAACTGTCCAAAATGAAGTGATGTGGCACGTTTATTTGATGTTTTTTGGTAGTAATAAAAGGCACCTGCTTCACGCTTCAGTTGTGGTAAAGGGCCACTCACCAGGTTTGACAATTTCGAGCTGACAAGCGCAATGCGTAGACGAGGCCTACATGATCACGTCTGCCAAAATTTGCAACGCTACGCGCCACGGAAACGGGTGAAATTTCAAGATGAACGCTGCTCCCCCTCCCTTCTGCCGGCGCGGGATTAGAGAATGAAGGCATGATGTGCGCGTATGAATGGCCCTACGTACACGACAATGCAGTGACGTTGGTCCTCTACGTAGATGACTATGCTCTGACATTGCAAACAGTGGCACGTGACATGGTGAAAGTATTTGACACAGCATGTGTAGTTTATGTAATTTGTTGCTTGAAGAGATTAATGAAGCTCTAGATAAATATTGAGATGTAGTACGGGAATATGAGCGTCTTTTTTCCATTTTTCTCCAGTGAATTGCAACCAGATGCGGGGCTAATGTGTCGGCGTTTCGCATGCATTCCTGTCCCCGTGGTCAGCGCATGGAGCAGATGACCGCCGTGAAACGTTCCTATGTGTTCGCGCACTCATTGTGCTCATTTATTCTACCGCGTGTAAGCCAGCATTTCCAAACCATCCTGCAGAAACAGGCAGAAGACCACAAAATAACGCTGGTCAACAAAGCAACGCCGCTCGCGTGCTTGGGGGTTGGACTTGTTTGGGCACGTCATGCGCACTTGACCTCATGGTCGGATGCCTGAGAGGATGGGGAAGAGATTTGGCTTGCGAAAGCTACGCGGAGGAGCGGCAAGGATTTTGAACTCGCCTCCTCTCATCCTAATTTTGCGCCGCTTCAAAAAACCCGTTTTCTCTGCTCGGGACGAACCGTTTTAAAAAAAGTTTTGTGGCGAAATGCTCCTTATCGGACACCCAACAACTTCCACTGTCTAACTAAAATTTGGTATGCGGCCTGGTGAGTGGCCCTTTAATGTACCTACATACCCCCCCCCCCCCCCTCCTTCCCTCCGCTGCAAGGGGTCTCCCATCACTTCCACTAGTCCACAATGGGTCCCCGACACATCCATGGCTGAGAACCACTGCTTTAGGGTACAGACTAAAGAAACTTTTTCTAGTAGCATCTCCCTTCGAATAAATAATAAAACGAAGGAAACAAAATCTTCTGACTATACAGGCAACATAGATTTCAGAACAAACTTAAACAAATGTTTTACAAGAATGATTGTTTAGTATGAAGCTTTGACATCAATGCAGATGTGTAAAGCTATTGGTGTTATCATCAACAATACTTAGCTTTGTAAAAAAAATGGAAAAAAAACCACAGTTTCGCCTCAGGGGTGAAGCGATGAATGCGATATTTACAAACTAGTATGTTATGTAAGTAAGCGATGAATGCAATATCTGCAAACTAGTATGTTATGTGAAGTGAGGCTAGCAGCTAACTTTTGTGGGTCCAGTTTCACATTACAAAACGCTGGTGTAAATGCATATTGCTGCTCTCCAGCAGGCAAAGTGGTTTTCATGCTGTCTGTCATTTCAATGCGAAGTTAGTTATGAGAAAACAGGATGTACAAGGGTATACACATTGTCTAGTGATGTCTGTTGAGATTGCACTCGCGATTGCGCCCTTACGATCAAAGTTGGCAATTGCTGCTCATACGATGTAGCCTTTACACCTCTTTGCATAATGGAACATGGGGGGGGGGGCATATCCTCTCTGCTTGAGAAGCCATTGTTGGGGCAGATGTGGGGTAATGTTATCACATATGCCTTTGTGCTACAGAAATGGCCAGCTTGTATAATCTATGCTTCAACCATGTTTACTGCACAAGGTGATGCTATCAATTTGTGTTTTATATGGGGCATGATGGCGACAGCGAAGGCAAAATTCATATAATTGCTATCGCAATAAAATGTGATGCATGTGGAAGCACATCAGCAAACTACAGAAAACAATCACAAACCTAAAAAAGAATAAAGAGAGGAAACACTATTGCATGGTATATGTAACAAAAATGGAGCGACAATGTTAAAGTTAGATAAAATGAAATACTTAGTATCAGTGTACTTACATTGTAAGATAACATAATGATAACTATAAGCTTAAGAAATAATGACATTTCAGCATAAGTTTGTGTACATAAAAGGATGCTGAAGATTTCAGCAAATGCAAACAATTTTAATTTTTTTAAAACTATCAACTAAAGCTGTCGATTTTCCATAATTAAGGTGATTTTTGTGCAGCATAAAATCACTACATGTAATCCTTAGATTATTTTTATAATGAAGAATTTGTAATCTGTAAATTTGTTTAAAAGCTGCTTATTGAGAAATTTATACAACAGATTAAAATATAATGGCTTAATAAGATTTCTATAGAAAAAGCTGTGTTTTGACTGTGTAACAAAGTATCATTTGAGCAAATGGACAGTTATAGAAGTGTCAATTTTTTATTTTCATTGTTAGACATGGGTCCACAAGTATTGTGACAATTTAAAATGCCAATCAGTCACTATTTAGTTGGTTTTAGGTTAAAATGCCAGGTTTAAAACTGTTAAAACATAAATGACTGACCAGAATAAAAAAATCACTGCATTTCAAGCTGCTTGAAGATAATTATGGGGCGAAGCTTTCGGAGTTGATTAATGTGATTAAAGTTGAGATAGTACTGAGACTGATTGTGGTTGTGATACTTATATATTTTTTTATTCAAAGAGATAGTGCTGAGACCGATTGTGATATAGCGGTGATTCTTCTTTATAGCTGATATGAGGTTCCGAGTTCCGGGTTACGTTTTGACTTCATAATCACAGCTTCATTAGCTATAGTCTATGGTGTAGAATTTTCTTGTTGGTATTGCCGTCTTGCATCCGCTTCAAGTTGTCTCAACTGGCCGTCAGCTTGGCGTTTTTCCCGCTTAGCCTTTACCTCCTTAGCCCTAGTCTGTGATGTAGAACTTAGTTGTCGTCGTAGCCGCTTTTCATCCACTTCCTTCTATTTTGTCTCCGCGGTAGCTTCCCGTCTACGGCGACGCTGATACTCAGCACGTTGCGCTTTCCTGCGTTCGTCTTCGTCCATATGAGAGAAGAGAATGTGTGGTATGGAACCTGGTTATATATATATAGCGTTGACAGCAGCATCATTACATCTACAATTAACCACAGTGCCCTCTGTTGCTTATAAGTTAAAGGTTACATGCAAAACGGTTACCACTAACACCCTCTGTTGCTTAAAGTTGAAGGTTACATGGTGTTACGGACAGACCGGAGACGGCGGACATCGTGAGGTCTTAAGGAGCTTCGCCCCTAAAACGTTAAGTTGTTATCAAACATAACCCAAACAATAGAACAGTTTGGTGTAATACCTTTGTGGTGAGTGTCAGAAACATCCTCCCTTGTACGTTTTCCTCCTCCTATCTTTTCTACCCCCTCTCACGACAACGCTCTTGCCGGCGGATTGTTGCGAAATGAGGTAATGATGTCGACTACTTCTGCCGCTTCTGAGGAGAGTGCGCCACCTACAATACGTGGTAGAATTCCTGCTGTTGCGATGTGATTCTCGATAGCTGGAATTGAAATTTCACTCGTAGAAGCCACACAGCAGGGGAACAGACGTCTTATCTCGCAGTCTATCTGCCACAGGCCCTTTACACCTTGATCAGTGTTGCTTAACATCAATATTCATTATATTTACCATTGGTCATTAGTTAATAAAAGGAATATTCTTGAGTGAATTTTTACAAGCCTTTTGTAGTAACGTTCTAACACCGACTGCACAAAAACAAAAGGGCCGTCGGTCATGTTCAAGATCTGACAACAGCTGTACTCTTGTTTCATATAGTTCCTAGAGCTGTACAGCCACCATTTTCGTCTTCAGCTTACACAAGAAAGGCTTTACACACATGTAGGTCTTATGGAAAAAACATAGTATTTTCTGAGAGTGAGCTTTTGCTGGTGTTGAAGTTGTGAGTTCTTTTTTTTTCTTTTTTTCAGTACTGACCTGCTCATGAGCTTAACATGTTCACATGTTATTTTGTTTTTACAGGAATGGACACTAGCAAAGATGAAGTACTGTCTGCTTTTTCCAGTCTGCAGACACAATATTTATCAAATGAAGCTTTACCAACAGAAGAATGCCTTCTTGAAGACAGTATTCAGTTTATTGTAAATATGCGTGAGCATTTCAGCTCATCTAATATGAAAATGGTGGACTGGGCTCTGTCACTTGTCAATGTCACCCTTGATTTTTTACTAACCATCTTTGAGCCTACGGAATTCAGCCTTTTGAACCCCAACCTTTGGCTTGCAAACTATGATGACATCGGAAAAAAGGCAGAAAAAGATTTCTATTTGAATTCACCATGCTTGTTTCGTGTATTGGATGGTCTTGCATGGCCAGATGTTTGCCAGCTACTAAGTCGTGCTGATTGCTTGCGTTTTGGTGAAATTCACAAAGCCCTTGCGTGCTTTGGAGAGAGATTAGCTCAAGAACAAAACACTAAACATTCTCTGTGCCTGACCCATGATTTTTGTGCTGCTAGCTGCATTGCTGGAAAGGAAGACAAATCCTCACATGAGGACTTGTGGCACTTGATAAGAAAAATGCAGTGCTTTCTAAGCTCTCTTGAAACTGTGAAGAAAGATTATGAAGCACAAATCCCCTTTCTAGCTGGCTTGAAGCATTTTGTCATTAAGTGGGACCATGAAGGAGTGGATTCAACTGTTTGTGATAAAGACTCGCAAGTTAGTGCCATTGAAAGCATTCTGAAGCAAGGAGCTATGCCACTTACCTCTGGTAGGTTCTCATGCTTTTTTTTCTTCCAATGGGCAGTAGTCAAGCTTCGAAGTTTGCACATTTGAGGATTAATGCAACATGCATTCATTAATTAAAACAATGTGTGGGTTATTAAAAAAATTGTATGTTTTCAAAGAAAAGGGCCAGTCTTTTGTGTGAACTGTGGCATCATGTTTTCACCTGCATCGAAGGGAGAACTTCTTAGTGGCTGATATCATGTTGATCACTAGTGGAAATCAAAATAAAAATTACCCAAGAAAAGCAAATGCATATCTAGTAATGTTTATATGGAGAGTATATGTAGGCTACCTGTGCAGGTACATAAGCTGTGCAGGAAAATATGCTTACCTAGTACCTGGGAAACAACAGATTTTTGCCGTAGGCTGTTGGTTGATATTTTAAACCTTATCAGTTGCAGGTCTCTGATCATCTAGTAAATGAAATTAGTATATTTTCATATTCAAAGGATACTACCCTGATGTCTTATATTAATTAGTCATATAAAGTATGTGGCCTTGTGTCTTCAAATTTTTTATATGGAAGGTTTTTTTGGATGGAAACTTCTCTCAGCCAAGCTGCTTACATTTTGTTAAATGTATTGTACTTAATGTCACTTCTGTGCTTCACATGTATGTGATTTGTTCACAACTTTTATTTTATTATATTAGAATTTAGTTGTTTTAGCAGGTGGCTTTCTTGGCTTTCTTTCTTTGCTACATACAAGCATTCTTCCTACCTGTATGCTGCCTTCAAAGTTGTTATTCAGCTTTGAAATGCTTCAATACTGAAAGTGAATGCCATTAATAGTAGTGCACACATGTATGGTCTAATAGTTGCTGTTAACCAAGTTTTCTATTTGGGCCTGTTTGTTTCTCACTAGTGGGTGTAACGTTGCGCATAAAGGACACGAACACCGAGAGAGACGACGTAACACACAAGACTCAAAAAGGCGCTTTGTGTGTTGCGTAGTCTCTTCTTGTGTCTGTGTCTTTGATGTGCAACGTTACATCCACTAGTAGTGACTGTCGCACGGCTAAAAAAATGTAGAGGCAACACCGCTTCTGGAGTTGGCTTATTAAAATATTGGAGCCCAGAGGAGTAGATTCTAAATTTACATGTTCTCGAACGCTGCACTAGAGACAGCAGAAACAGTGGTGGCATCTTGTGACTGTGTGGAACTATACGACTTTTTGAAATGTTTTACTGTTGCACAGCACTTTCTAGGGGTTCTAATATCGGGACAGAAAGTTTCTGTAAATGCAACAGACTTCCTCTACCATAAATAAGAGAACATGTGTGCAGATGTAGATTCCAAATTCTTTAATTAAATGTTGAATCCTAAGATGTCAGTGCAGCATTACCTTTCTGGTCTCCATTTCGAGCAAAGTGATCCCATGTAAATGTTAAAGATCTGTTGTAGATATGTGGAGACTAAAATTTGTTGCATGATTGTTTACCCTCCTGCTGCTCTAGCATTCACAATTTGGATTGTATGCCACGAATCACTTCTGAAGAAAGAATGGTAAGTTTTTTTTTTTTTCGTATACTAGAACAAAGTTGTATGTTTCTTTTTTCTTGTGTGTTTTTGTAGTGAGGCTTGTTTAAGAATGCCAGTTTTGTATTTCATTTGTGTGAACGTGGGACTGCAATACATAAGAGGTGCTATAACCTCTTCAGAGATGGGCAAATAAACATTCTACAGATAAGATAAAATGCTGTGAACATTTCAGCGAAATTTTTAAAGTTAAGTGCAGCGTGTTTAGTGTACAAAATCACTTTATTTTTCAACAGAGGGCCTTTTCTTTTTTGTTTTTGAAACTGCTAGCTGCCTTCCAGCTGACAATGAAGGGCAAGAGCTCATAGACACTGATCATTAGCTGATGACTTTTTACAACAAATCACTTGTGCATAAACTCACATGCCTGCACTGTCTACTATAGATCTGCCAAAGATGGTTAAAAACAGGGAAAGTATTCTAACACTAACGTCACTAACTTTACACTAAGCCAATTTTTAGCGGTTATCATAGGTGTACAAGAAAAACAAAGCAAATATGGGTAGATATAGTGCTGAGCATTGTTATTAGCATAGATAAGGAAAGGAGCGATGTAAACATTGCTCTTCCGCCTGCTTCATTCGTATTGTCTTTTGAAAAAATTCTACTGGGTTTACATTTCTTGAAAAACCCCGGCTCGAACATTGTTCTTGGGTCTTGGAAAAAGCCGTTTTAGGGCCCCTTAGGCATATTTTCTGGAAATTTGTAGTATTAGTGTGACATTAAGTGCAATGTTGAGAAATGTCTCACATTTTCTGGTATGCTCACCACCAAAAGCATAGAACCGCATTATGTGAACATTTCTCAAGTTATGTCGTATGTTATGCACTTCTGTCATTACAGTCTGGTGTTGTGTAAGAGTGACATGCCTTTTGTGGCAATTTTTTCAGCAACTAGAAAACTTGCGGCAAAGAAATCTGGAGTTGTAAAGTCGATATCAAACTTTATTTCTGGAGGATCATGCCTTATAACGTTTATTTCTTGGTCTCCCAGGATCTGTGATATACTGAATGACCATGTGAACCTGTTGAGTCACCCAGAGCTTTTTCATCGCCTGTTTCAAGCCGCTTTGTGCAGTGATGCCGACACATTCATAAAAAAGGTGCCAGGGGAAATTTTTCGTCAGATTTGTTTACTGTGCGAGCTTTTGTTGTATAGTCAGGTGCATGTAATTGTGCTGCCATGACGCCATAGATCTTAAAAGCACCATTTCAAACAGTGCTGTATTTCATTGAAATTGCATTAAAAAATGAAATGTCTCTACAGTGCATCTCATAGGCTTTGAGCTCATTAGAATGCATGTTTACAAATTAGCTTGGTTAGAAAAGTAGCTATTTTTGTTCCTCGCAGGCCTGTTGATGTTCAATGTAGCTATAAAATTAGGGTAACTCATGGTGTTCTCAACAATAGACACTAACAGTGTCTCGCAATGCTTTCAGCATGATTCAAATAAGTTGTTTTTACTTGGGTAAATCAGTGTTTACCAATGTTCAGGTAACTGAAAAAATAATTGTTCACAAAAACGGATCCACTTTAGTGTTTAAGGGGAGACACGAGTCGTAAAGCGTAAGTTACTCCAAAAATTACATATTTTTTGTTTTTATTTGCTTTCACAAGTTTAGCTTCTGTACTTCCACTACACTATATCGAAAACTGTAAATAAATTCAAGTAGTTTAAAATTGCTTTTAAAGAGCACAAAGTGGCTACTAAAAGCTAAAAAGAACTCGTTCTCTAGAGTCGCATGGAAATGGTCATCTTGGTGCTTGCTATTGCATTTCGCATGAGCATTTCATGCAAAGTTTGAGCATTTCGCAAGCCACATGCTCAAAATAATCATAATTCCCAAGCTCTCATGATGGAAGAAATCATAAAAAAAAACAGATCTTTGCCACATAGATGAGCTGTCACTTATACTTTCGAGATGTGTTTTTCTCCAGATACAATTTTGGGCAACTTCTTGAGTTTTTTCATCGTGTTTTTGCTCCTTCTGATAGCCAGATCGAGATGAAATTTTGCCCACATATTCCTCAAGTGAAGAGTGAAAGTATCTTTTTTTAAAACTTGATATTGCCTATTTAATTATTACAAACTTAAAATAAGTAATTAGTATGGTCTGAGTTTTCTAAGACTTCACATTACAATTTTTCTTGTCCATTAAACTGTTTTACACTCAAACCTCATTACAACAAAATTGCATCTTACACAAAAATAATTTGGGTATATCCAAAAATTCTTCATAAAGGTATATTCCTAGCTCTGTATCGATTGCAAGACTCTTCTTTATTAAGTGTGAATACACTTTATAAGCGACCCCAAACCGTCCACCGCCGTCGGCGGCGTCCGCAGTCTTCTCTCTATTTTTAAAAGAAAGAGGACTTGGCAGGCCGCAGCGCGACGCTCTACTGAATAAGCCACGGACGCGACGCTGATATCGGTGTCAGTAACGCGCCTTATATCTTTAACGCCGCTGCGCGCGTCCCCCTCCCCCTTCGCTCGCTCCTCCGCTCTCCTCGCTCGCTGCAGCTGCGTGCGAACCCCTCTCTCTCGCCCGCCCGCGTTCTCTCTCAGTCTCCCGTCGAGAGCGGGTCGTGCGATGGATGTCCCGGAGGCAATGCTACCATCAACAACGAATGCAGTACAACCGAATGCCAGCACTGCACCCGTCGTTGGAGGTGACGGTACCGCGGTGGTTTCGCCGACGTTGGAAGACAAGGCGGGGCTGCGAAGGGCTCGTAAGACCGAACGTAAGCGGGCGAAGCGCGCAGCGGATGCAGAACTGCGTGCTCGCGAGGCCGAGTGCAAGCGGGCGAAGCGTGCAGCGGATGCCGAACTGCGCGCTCGCGAGGCCGAGGACAAGCGGGCGAAGCGTGCAGAGGATGCCGAACTTCGCGCTCGCGAGGCCGAGGACAAGCGGGCGAAGCGTGCAGCGGAATGTGAACTGCGCCCTCGCGAGGCCGAGATGAGGCGTCAGCATCGAGCCGCGAACGCGGCCCAAGAAGCGGAACGACAACGCAAGCGTCAGGCGGAGAAGGGCGATGAAGGCCGGCGTCAAGACGCCGCTCGCAATCGTCAACGGCGAGTGAACGTTCCCGAAGCCATTCGAGCCAGTGAACGTGCCGCATAATAGCCTCACCCCGTGCATTCGCACTTAACCATGTTCACCCTCGGGGAAATGCTTGGGAGTTTTTTACTTCATTATAACTGATATTTCGTTATATTCGGATTTGCTATATCGAGGTTCGAGTATATATGCGCTTTCTTGTGAGTTATTTGCATTGTACAGTTAGTATGGAGCAATATGAGGCATTAATGGCTTTGAATCATAAAAATTTAGTGGCAAAAAAAGTGTGTCCCAAAAATCTATAGCATATCTACGGACTGAATGATGATGAGTAGGGCGAAGCGTTCGTCCGTCTCTTCGTGCATACGTCCGTTCGTATAACCATGGGTCGATCTTTTCGTCCTCCCATGTGTCTGTCTGTATGTTTGTCTGTCCGTCTAGTGAACACTCCAAGTACCACCATCTCGCATCTTTTCATTATTTATAGATATACAAGTACCGCCATCTAGCAGACATTCCAAGAAGTAAACTCCCCTGTGGCACATAGCCGAGAGAGGTGGTTACTACGGAGGATGATTGGGTGATGCCTTAAGGAGCTTTGCCCCTAAAACTAAATTTTACACATTGGTCATGGGGCGAAATGAAAACTATGCAGCTTACAATAAAACTGATAACATATTTGAAACAAGCATAAAAGCTTATGTATATACCAAAAATTTCATTTCTCTAGGCTACAGATTAAATAAACTTTTTTTTCGAGTAGCATCTCGCTTTAAATCGCACTGACACATGCTGATATGCACTTGGCACATGGACATTCCCTTAAGTGAATATTCTAGGAAAGGCAAACACATTATACCCTTTAGTCACATGGTGCATGCCAGATAGTCAAGGTAAATGGGCAGTGAGAAATTCAAATAATCTATTTCTTTTTGATGCAGCGTGATAGACGTTTGTCTGGCACATGAAGCAGAATCTATGCACATGTGCATGTACATATTCTTTGTGTGTCAGTCAAAGGTCTATCACACTGCATCAAAAAGAAACAGAATGTTTGAATGGCTTGTCCCCCATTTCTCTTTCTTATTGTGCACACACCACGTGTATTTAAGCATATTTCATTTGTGTACGCAATAAATTTTTCGGTTGGAAGTCTGCACTCGTGTCATCTGTTTCCGCCCTTTATATATGCCGCACTGCATGTTTACCTGAACATCTTAACTTACCAACTCTTCTAGCTTACAGTGTTAATCAAGGAATTGCACACTGATGGCTAGACAAAAGCAGACATCTGTTTCCATTCACACCAAAGTTATAGGTTTTTTCTTTACTGTTTTGTAAGTGGCACAGTATTGTGCAGCATTGGCAGGGTATGTAAATAAACAGACATATGGCTTCCAGTTGAAAATAACAACCATAGCTTTCTCTTGCAGTACAAACCTTAAATAGCATTGGCCCATGTGCTCAGATTTGTGTGTACGTTAAAAAAAACCAGGTGATCAAAATTTCCGGAGCCCTCCACTACGGCATCTCTCATAATCATATGGTGCTTCTGGTATGTTAAATCCCACATATCAATCATTTAATTAGCATTGGCCACCATAAATATTCATGGTAGCAGATTAAACCAATCATATCAACTAGATACTCATGTATTTTATCTGTTTTTAGGGTGGTAGAAGTACTTGTGATGGTTCAAACAAGCAGAATCTTAACTCGACTGTTTGTTCTTGTTGATGGTAGCGCCTATCTCTGTCTGTGCTTGTGATGGGTGTGGGCCTAGACTCAAGCACCTCAACTATTAGAGTAATGAGCTACTGTTGAACAAGGAATATTACAGTAGTCAACATTTCAAGAAGGGAACTTATTAACTTACGTTTATTTGAGAATCAGCTGCTCTCCTTAGTGTGTAGGTGGAGAACAAGCTTGTGCGCAAGCCCTTGTTGAAGTATTGGTTCCAGTGACACTTTAGAGAGTTCATGTCATTTAAAACCTCCATCTTCTCCTGAACCTCTGTCTTCCATGGATTTAAGCTACAAGATTCATCAGATCATACCACATGTTTTGCTATTGCCCTGATACATAACGAGCAGATAATATGTAAAGTTCCTTGTAAAACAAAAAAAAGCAAAGTTTCAGTTGTAAATGTTCTCCTTTGCCTGGTATTTGCAGCTTGTACTCAAGGTATGCATTGCAGCACCACTGAAGTTACAAGAAGCCATATTGTTTTACGCATTTAGCTCTGAGAACTTCAGTGATGACTCTTCATCTTTGAAGCTGACAAACTTTGAAAACCTTCTGACTGAGAAGCTGAACCTCGTTTTGGATGCTGATCTTACAATGGAGCTTGAGGTGATACTTCAGTACTTCTGTTGTGTATCTGTAGCGCCTTTGCAGTTAGAAGCTGCATGATAGAGCTGAAAATACAAAAAAGGCATACACCAGACTTCTCTCTACCAACATAAACTGTTCTAGAACTGACATTCTTTTACAGAATTGGGGATTTGGAGGGAAGGAAGAACTATCAGTGGGGCCCTTCTTTGCGTTGCTGTCTCCCTCTGCCCCCCGCCATTACAGAATTGAATTGATCATTCGCTAAAGCATAAACACTGTTATGAGTGGTCAGGGTAGAAAAGCTGGTCAAACAGCTTTGAAGGGTTGGGGCCACTCGGCACACATGTCAGTATAATGGTAGGTGCGAAAAATTTGGCCGATCCCATGTACCTTGGAAATTGATGTTATGCGAAGCATTTGGAGGGAAGGTGATTGTGTTGTAATTTTTTTATGGAAGGAAATGCTATGAAACGATGCCAAGGATATGTTCAAATGTTGTACGCATAAGCATAAACGGGGGAAGTGGTTTTAGGAGCTTCACTCTTAAAGGACCCCTGACACCAAAACTGAGACTTCAAGATGTTTGTGTTGTTTGATTGTCCTGTATACAAGGGCACTTTGTACTGATTATTAGTGCTGGACATTATCTTTGAGATATTTTAATTTGATTTTAACAGTTGCATATGTTTTATGTAAGCACTTCTTTACAGTCACATAACGATGCCAACAGCAACATGGATATTAAAAACACCAGAAGCGATAAGCTGATATGTAACACTTGTGCTCACGAGGATAGTAGTCCTAGATCCTGCTACATAAATCAACTTCAGTGGATGGTGCTTAACTACAATTCACATTTACCCAACCTGGCGGCTGTATCATAGGAGTACATATGTAATGTTCATGAAGTTGGATATCCAGCAGTGCAATCAAAATTTACGATACACTAACAGTACAGTTTATTTGAAAAGCAGTTCCGAAACCTGAGTTGGGTCTGTAGTAGAATACTGGATTGCCCCGCAGAATGCTTTGGTTCGATTTTTGCTTCAATAGTGTTCAGTAGTGTTTCAAAATGTGGTATTCCTTGAAACATGGGTCTGTGCACAGTGCCTTATCACAATCTGCAAACATAAAGCACATGTCTGTTCTCTTTCTAGATCGATGAGTTGTGTTGGTACACACATGACGTCTTCTCTGCATGTGGTTGTGTTGTGCAGAGTAAACTCAGTAAACAAGGATAGAAAGAGTGTATCATGAGTTTCAGTGATAGCCAAGTTGTGAGCAGCACCAATAAATACCAATAAATATGAAAATCAACTTCTGCTGCCATTGCAAGAGAGTGCTAATTAAGTTTCACGCAACTTTGATGCCATTGTGCGGCAAAGCCAAATTCACAAAAGAGCTTTGCCACAGACCATGCGACGGGCTGAAGCTAGATGTCAGTTCTGTTTACCTTCACAAGAAGGTAGCCCTATCAAACAATCAAATTTAAAATACTTCTTGTAAGTCCTGTGGCAGCACCTCCCAGTGAGCATGGATTGTCGTTATAGCCTGGAATTTCAAAAAGAGCTGTACGGCAAAAGCCTTGTGTGATGGAAAACTGCCACAATTAATATAAGGAAAAAATTCTCAAAATGTTAAATAGAAAGTTGCTCACGACAGATTTGTATTCTTGTTCATCGCATTTCCACGAAAGGGCGGAGAACAGATGCTCAGTGGGTTTGCCAGCCTATGCTTGCAGTCTCCCTCTGAAGTCCTTGAAGCACTTGTCGGCATGGCTGTTACTGATGGGTGCTGCACTGCTGTTTCACAGGTGAGTCTTTATGAAGCTAAGTCCACAAGTATGTCGGCACATTATTCTACTAATGAACTTCTTGTAATGCTATTTAAAGACGCCTTCAAGCGTGATGGTACCTTAGCAGGTAAGGTGTCACGTTGAGCGCGAGGATTTGAATTTATTCCTGGCCACGGCAACCTCATTTTGCTGGGGGCGAAATGCTAGAACACTGAACAGTCATCTTCTTGAATTAAGGTTCACATTAAACAACCACAAGTAGTCTAAGTCCGAAGTCTCCCACTCTGGCGTGCGTCATCATATCATTGTTTTGACATGAAAAACTCTAGAAATTATTGCCTAATGAAGACGTCTTGCTACACCTGTATACTTACTGAACCTATTTCTTTTGTTTCCTTATGATTAATTCTTTTTTTTTTAAATTTGTGAGAGTGTCTGTCCAAGCTCGATCAGTATTTGTTGTATCCAACCGCTAATGACTTGAACTGTGTCATATGCAGGAGCATGTCATATGTTCCCTCCTGCATGTTTTAAAATTACACTTTGCTCAAGTTTTCCTAATGGATCGTATTCTGACTGGGCTTGCTTTTATACTTTTAATTAGGTGCTGCTGGATCCTTTTAAATCAAGTGTTTTCTAAGTGTAGATGTGATAGATCATAAAAAGTCCACTGTGGCACCAAGAACCAGTGCTTTTTACTTCGTGCAAATGAACCACGTTGTGATGTTTTAAATACTGCTCATGAGTATACTTTTGTGTTGTTGCTCTGAAGAGAAGTAGTTTTAATATACTGCATTGTACCACATGGGGAAGCTGGAACTGGTCCCCACCTTGCCTTTTTATTTGTAAGAAAAAGTATCTACTCTACCTCACACTTTTGTAGAAATTTACTTACCTACATTTTGATGGCTTTTTAATAAACAGGTTGTGTTTAGATCACATTCTCTGTGAATCTGTGTTAACACATTGGTATTGACGTTGGATTGACTGGTGCTTAGTGTTGACAGAATGACTTAAAATTTATGGCACATTAAATTAAGTGAGTGACCAACAATGCATATTTATTATTGTTGCAAAAGCAATTATATGAACACCCTTGGCTGATTCTTGCTATTGGCATCACCACTGTCATGCCCCACATATATATATATGAGAATTTAAACATGGGAGTGTCAGTCAGCGCCACCTGTAGCCATGGCGGCGAGTGTGGTACACTCTTTTTATGAGCCTGTATGGCATCATGTAGCACGTGAACTTATTACGAGCTGGCATCTGACCAATAGTCCCTCGTATACAACCTAACGGCACCAAATCTGCCAGTACGAGACCCTTGTTAATGAATAAGGGAAAGAAGTGTATACCTAAGGGCTCGTTTTTTTGTGTTTTGACACAATATTAATGAGATCTAACAGACAATAATGCCAAGGAATGTATAGGGGAAGTTATTAGAACAAATGTAAAGTAAATAAGACAAAAGAAAAGTGGGTGAAAAAATAACTTGCCGTGAGCAGGAATCGAACCTACGACCTCGGAATAACGCGTTCGATGCTCTACCACTGAGTTATCACGGCGGCTATTCCCCCAGCCACTTTATTGAGTTTATATGTGAATTTAAACGTGGGAGTGTCAGTCAGCGCCACCTGTAGTCATGGCGGCGAGTGTGGTACACTCTTTTTATGAGCCTGTATGGCGTCACGTAGCGTGTGAACTTATTACGAGCTGGCAGCTGACCAATAGTTCCTTGTATAAAACCTCACAATGGTTTCTTTTCTAAGCAGCATTGTATATAAAAATCCTTGTGCACTTAGCATTTTGGTGCATGCTAAGGTTTAAAGTAATTCTAGAGCACTATGCCAGACGACATAATCTCTCATTGCTAAAGTGTTTCTTGGAGGTGTTAAAATGATTAAATAAGCATAGGCTCATAAATTTATCATTGTTAATGGTAGTGCTGTTTGCTGCCTCAATAATAATGTTACTTTTAATGGTATGCATCATCTGTGAACAACGTTTGGGTTTGGTAGTATTAAATGTACATGCCTATCAGTTGGATGTTTTGTGTCATGAATCTAAAACGCATGTCTAATCCTTTTGTTTCTTTCATTTGTATGTGCATGTGTGTTGTAACTTAGAATACAGAAGGCCAGCCTCAAAAACTGAACTTACAGCTGCTAGAGGAAACGTAAAAGTAGTTGCAGCAGCTATGCCAGTTTTTTTTCCTTAAAAGCATAAAGCTGTCATGTGCCACATGATTTCTTAATTAATTGTATTGACCCTTATAAGGCTGCACTTTTCACGTGAAAGAGCTCTGTACTGGGGTCCGCTAAGAACAAACTTCCACGTTTGCTTAACCTGTGCAGACGTCACCTATGAGGAACTGTTTGTAAATGCGTCGTATTGATGCAATATTATTTTAGGGCACTTAATGTTATATTGCCACAAAAATAATATTGTGATGTATATGTTAATTTTTGTATGTTACGGGAATGATTCTAAATTACTTTGTAATGAAATATATATTTATTTTAAAGTGATTCATCCTCTGTCATTGCATAAATCAAACGAAATCTCAGGCTTGAAATATTGTGCAAATTCGTTTTCTGGTTATGTCCGTACAGAGAAAAGAAAAACTAATTTGGATGTGGGTCGCGGAAAGTGGCATGTCGCATGACTCGTCAAATATGGTAGTGCCTTCAGTAAAGTAATCATATGCAACATTTTGCTGCAAAATAAAGTTAAATGAAGACAAATTTATGATGCAGGAAGTTCTATTCATCCAATGCTCAATGTATCTTGCCCTTTCTTAGCCCCTAGTGAATACAAATAGCGAATAGAAGTGGTGTACTGTTACTACACAATTGTGTACATAGCGTGTCAAATGGTTAATGATGATAATAAAACAAAAACAAATTGATATTTACAGTAAATTTGTCGGACCTGTATAGATTCTTCCGAGCATAAAATTGACGTCTAGGGCTGTTCGATTTGCATTTAATACCTAAAATGCCGCTATTACAGTGTGAAAGCTCTAATGAAATGTTATGGAGGTGTATTATGCAGGTATGATCTATGTTAATGCATGACGTTCACTGTAGTAAAACAACTAATGATGTGTTTTATTAATTTGGTGGTTTCATCAAAGTGTATGACAATGTTGTGTTTATAATTGTGGTTTTTCGAAGTACAGTAGATTCTCGTTAAACCGTACCTAAGGGTACCAGGAAAATATGTTACAACTAACAGGAGTTTTGTTTACTGAGAGATGAACAGTGGTGCAGAATACAAGTACTAAACTAATCGTACAGTGGCGTAGCCAGGGGTTAGCACACTGGGTTTGTGCCCCTCCCCCACACTCAAAATTTTTATAGGGGCGAAGATCCTTAAAAGCCAACTCCAGCCATTTTTTAACCATGTCAAGGTAATGGTGTTTCTATGTTGCTGAGACACTCTTGTCACGTGCCCAATAGATGAAATGCACAGAAAATTTGAAAATAATTTTCAATAAGCTAAAGGTGCAATATCTAAACCGAAACACAACTGGGTGCCTGGTCTGCGTATGACGTAATATTTAGTAAAAACCGGAGGCAGTATACTGGTCCCGCCAGCACGGATTATGAAAACTATGAAAGCCAGACCAACGAAGTGCCGGCCAAACATCACAGAGGAAGGAAGAAAGCTTTCCAGTGCTATACCCGTGCCCAACACCGCTGCCGTCGCCTTGTGACTAGCACAATAAACATTGTCACAGCCAAAGTAGCAATGCCATTGGCTGCGTCGCTTCTGTTGACATGCCAAACATGAGGTCACACAGACAATGTTGCTAATAATTCTGGCAAGCGAGGAGAGCTTTTTGAGGCAATCTTTTAGAATTAATTTGAAAACAATCAGCACATTTCTCAAGCCTATAATTTGGCATAAATTACGGGAATGTGCAAAAGAACATACCCAGTGAACTTCATTGAGATCCATCGACCTCAAAACATCGCCGGAGTTGGCCTTTAAGGTTAAAGCTTGTCTGTTGGTGGCGTTGGCGTTGTGTGCTGTAGCCACCAGTGACGCTGATGACGATGAAGAACAAGCGCATTCCAGACCACAAACTCTCTTTCTGCCATCGTGGCACAGCACATGCAAGATATTCACTATACGTCATGACGGTAAAGCACCCGCTATGCCACTGTGCCATTTATCGTTCTGCTGATAAGCGAGGTATCCGCGACACCTCTGCAAGGCATTATGTATACTTTGTGCTATGGCTATGAAGAATAAGCACGTTCCAGACAACATCTATCATCATCATCATCATCATCAGCCTGACTACGTCCACTGCAGGACAAAGGCCTCTCCCATGTTCCGCCAGTTAACCCGGTCCTGTGCTTGCTGCTGCCAATTTATACCCGCAAACTGCTTAATCTCATCTGCCCACCTAATCTTCTGTCTCCCCCTAACCTGCTTGCCTTCTCTGGGAATCCAGTTAGTTACCCTTAATGACCAGCGGTTATCCTGTCTACGCGCTACATGCCTGGCCAATGTCCAATTCCTCTTCTTTATTTCAACTATGATATCCTTAACCCCCGTTTGTTCCCTAATCCACTCTGCTCTCATCTTGTCTCTTAAGGTTACACCTACCATTTTTCTTTCCATTGCTCGCTGTGTCGTCCTCAATTTAACCTGAACCCTCTTTGTAAGTCTCCAGGTATACTTTACCTTGTATACTTTGTATACATAAGTATACATGTATATGTATACTTATGTATACTTTGTGCTATGAAGAATAAGCACGTCCCAGACAACACATTCTCTTTCTGCCATAAATGAAAATGAATGCGAAAACACTGTTGCCCACGTAGCTGCAGTGGCATGGGAACATCGGAAAGTCGATCCAGGCTGGTGACATTAATGTAGATATCATGAACGACGACTGGCTTGTGCTGCATATGACATCGGGGAATGCTCTGAGATGCATTTCATATGACTCTAAACAACCAACAACCACCAGGGGGACGTCCATAGACCTCGTCTTTGCAAACTTCATCTAGCGTACATCCCAAATTCTTGACTCTTCATTTCACTGATCATAAAGCAGACTTGATGAAGGGAAAATCACACCTCAATACTTTATACGACCAATAAAACAACTTTGTCTGTACCGTACACACATGTTGCCACTCATTTGGATGTTGGAGCGGGCAATGTACGAGGAATTCACAGTTACCCGAATGATCCCCTAGAGCTTCGCCCACTTATCATCATCCACTTCGTGGATGTGCTTTGATTTTTTTTCTATGGTATAGAAAGCACAAAATCACATTTAACCACGTCTGGCTACCCGGCCCCCACTTTGGATCAAAGTGGTGTCTCCCCCCACCCACCTTGGAAAAATTTCTGCCTACACCCTGCAATAATATGAGAAACAGTTGTTTTATTTAAGCTGCAATTCTATTTAACAGATTTCTATTTACTGAGAGTCTACTGTGCACAAGAATGTTACAAAATGCCTGTGCCTCAGTTGCTGTATTTGCCAGCACGGGGGTGAAGTACTCCCTCAAACCATCTTCGAATAGTGTTTCCTGTCACCTCCAATCACATATGTCGGGATAAACAAATCAATGAAATTAGTCAATCTATCAATCAATCAACTCACATCATCTCCATGACTGAATTGATCTCAATAAGTGAGCATGCGGGTAGGACAGAAAAGAAGCAGCCGAAACAAAATTATTTGGCTGGGCCACCCAACCAGGACGCAAGTGCAGATAGGTTTACCAGTACAAATGAATTTTATACACTCCCTCTCCACCTTGCCGTGCTTCCTCCTCTTGCTGAGAATGTTGTCACCATCTAGGAGCAGTGCAGCAAAGTAGTACTGCATTATGACTAGTGAGGGCCGAAGCATTGGGGTAGTGTCTCGGTGCAGTGGAGGCTCCAACATGACACTGGCTTCTTGCTTTGCTGGCACTGCAGTTTCACTGTGGACTTGTTTCACATCAGATTAGCCTACGATGTCTTGTTGCCTTCCAGGCACAGTTTCAGTATGCAGCAGCATTGCTTGCACATCATCTGTTGTTTATTTGCAATGTGAAATAAAACTATAGCTGCATTGAGCCCTGCTGAAAGGCAGCAACCTCAACAGGTGAATCTGGTGAAAGGGATTGCATTAGACCAGTGAAAGATACACCAGTACTGCATCTGTATTACCATCTCTGCACTGCCATCTTTGGGAATGGGTGGGCTGCAGATCTTTTTAATTTTCTTAGTAGTCTAATTAAAAGATACCAATTATTTTGACAGATTTTATATTTTAGGAACTTACTTTTGTAGATTTCTCACATCGCTATGTACTTTTCTCTACCATTTTTGCAGCTGCTCATGCACCTTATAATTGTTTGCCAGTATAAAAAAAAGTTGTACAATACTGGGCAAGACCTCCTTGGAAGCATCATTCTAAATGAATTTCAAAGGCTTCAGAGTGGAACATCAAAGCATCAAGACAATTTTACATGCTTAATCAACGAGCTTGTTAAGCACAGTGATGTCTTGAATTGTGACTGGTTGCTGGCTCAAATTGTCGACTATGTTGACATGTTTGGTGCTGGTGATCGGTGCACTGACACTTTATTTCCGCTTGAAGTCAGCATGGTAAGAACTCATATTTGATGACTCCTTGCATGTATGTTGTATAATGGTATAGTCTTATAGCATAATTATTTAACATTTTATGGTGCAAATGGCACTCATTCTGGTGACACTACTTGAATGTTTCTGTTGTATGCCTCTACATGAAATTGAGTGCTAGCTACTTTGTTAGAAGCTTTTGTTAAAAATAGTAGAACTAAAAAAAAAGTTTTGGTGTTGCTGTAATAAATTTTCATGCACTGTTTGGAGTTCTAGGCAGACAAGCTTAGTGTGGCTTAAAGTTATTTTGTTTTGGACTGTGTATTTTTTTATGTTTCAGGCCATTGCACCGAAAATTTCTGAGCCCTATATTGTTCCTATGGCCCGTATATTAGTTCAAATGTTGGATGAGGCTTGTAAAGAACTTAATGGAGCAAGAAAAGAGAAAGTTGTTCATTTCTTGCATGCCTACCTGAGTTTAGGTAAGATATTTACTTTTGTAAACTTTCATTTTGTGAAGTCTGTGAAAGACACATAGAAACAACAATACAACATCATAATGGTTGGCAGCTAAAAGGTTTATATTGAGTTGGGTTAGGGATTGGCACAAACATATTTCAGAACCCAGAAGAGGCAGTTACCCTCGTCACCAATAGTGACATCACACAAACCAGCAAATGCAGCATTGTCGGGATTGGTGGTATGATGAAATCAGGAGAGTTATTCTCGAACTGTCCATCTAGTGGACATGTCCATTTTGTCGGGGCACATTCATTTCTTGAGAAAGCAGCAAACAGTGACATCACCACACTCTTAACCACGTCGGCAGACTGCAGCTGCCCGCCATACTGTCAGCGCTAGAAGAAAGTGGATGAAATGTATAGTCACAGAGCACTTAAAAAACTTTGCACGTCTGTCCTTACACATGAGCGTGTCCTAGATTCTTGCGAACGGTGCTGGGAATGTGTATTGACCTTTAGAGGTGTGTTAAATGGGAGGCTGCATTAAATTGATTCGAGGACCAACACAATCGCAGTATAAGAGTTTATGCATGTTCTCTGAAACTCATGCAGCTGAAAACAGATCTCAAAAAGCTGTGTTCACCACGTAGAAGGGCATTCCATTCCTTTCAAGTGTGTCGAGAGTTGTGAAAGCTGTCACATAAAAATGACGTTGCGGAAGAACTGGAAACTGGGAGCACACTACTTGTCAAGCTCTGGCCTCAGCGGTGAGAAAAATGGACACTTCGAGAATAGCTTCCCAGGAGATCCAACACCAGTTCAAGGTCTGGCGTTGCATTATGCTATTCATTACAGTACCAGTGACCAATGGTGCTATCAACTAGGGAAGGTATGAGTAATAAAATGGCTGAACTGGGTGTGGGTGCTGAGGCTCCACAGCAGTGGGGCCCCACTGAATAACATTAATGGTAGGTAGTGCTGTGATTGGGAAGTATTTAGGCTGAAACAAAATAGTGAAACCTGCTGTCACAAGAAAAGCTGGGAGAAGCAAAACAGTGGATAAAATAAAACAACATGAGAAGTAGAGAAAGATTAAGATTGGAAACAGGTTATATTAAAAACAAGCTTTAGAATGAAATGCATTGTGACAGAAAAATGTAGAGCATCTGCACGTGAAAAAATTAGGAGAGAACAGCAGAGCAGGAGGTTTGGTGAAAGTAAGCGACAAAGGATGTTATGAAATTTAACAAAATTGTTATAAAAGCGGAATATCACATTCTTATTTGCAAGCCCTAAAGAAGGTTTGCACTCTACCAACTATTCTTAGTCCAAATGCCTTTATAATATTGTGTATTCGTATGACCTCATATTTTAAAAAATTTGCATTTTCTGCAAAAGTACCTGTGTTGTGCAAATTTTTTCATAATGGTGGCCATTATGATCACTTGTTCTGTGTACGCGTTTTGAGTTTCTTTACTGCTATGCTTTGCTAACTTGTATAGCCTTTTTTCTTTTATATCTTTCCTGCTGTTTTCAAACTATGTGTTTTAACAAACATTTTAACAAACTAGCCCGTGTAAACACCTTCCTGCCTTGTGTAAGCTGTATAGGGTTGTTGGGAACTTTGATGTATTTTTTTTTTTTTAAAGAATTGTTGAAGACTTTACCAGTTTAGTCCAAAAATATCTACTTACTTTACACTACCTTTTGTCTTCACTGCATCCTGTTTGAAATCTTGACTTTACACTGGAAGCTGTAAGGCACCATCTCGAAACTGAAAAAATCTCAACAAAATAAGTTTTTAAATTGGTTCATTATTGTATACATTTACCTGTCCTTCATTGGCAGTAAGGTAATCAATATTGCCAATGTAGGCGCACTGCTTTTCATAGTGAACCAGCATGAACAAGTGGCATTTCTTTCCTGCTTTTCCCTCATGTACTAAAAACAAAGGACTTTGGTTCATGAGAAACTTTGGTTCTGGTTTCTTTTTTTTTTGCGTGCATTTCCAGTTGCAGCATGTGTGTTCCACACAGTCTTGTGCAGTGCGTGTTGTGTAGCATATCTATGTGCGTGTGTGTGCTATTTGAAGTCCGTAAAAGCTTGGCTCCCTATAGAGATAGGGTATGGGTATGTCTCTGAAGTTTGGCTATTTTTACATGCACCTATTTTATAGTTCGTAGACACAATTGCTTCTGCTTCACCTATGTGCTGATTGATTGTTTGAAATTCCTTAACTTGTTCAGGAGCTGTTTATGGCTGAAAGCTTTGACTATAATAAACACTAAACAATTTCTTTTTCTTTTTCTGAAGTCACTATTCAAAAATAAAACATGCAAATTTATAACATACATATGATCTCCTCTGAACTTATCACTGATAATGCAGTGCGACTTCTGTCATCGTAAAAATTTTTGTACTGGCTGCAGTTTTTTTCTAGAGATTTATGGTGCAGCCATTACATGAAGAACTGTTGTATTGAGTGCATTGAATCTACGATTACCATGGTTTGCCTGACGTCATACGAAAGTGCTGTCATGCCTGATACCTCTGTAAAATATGTTGTCATTTCACTCTCTGTTACATACTGGAGAAATGTGTCTTCTATCTTCGAGGACACGCTCTGCCTGCCTAGGCACCTTTTTACATTTGTTTTCCTGAGTGCACTTTCTAGGGAGCATCGCTATCCAGCATTTTTCATCAACCTCATACTTTTTACTAGCTTATCTTTTTATTTTCCTATATTCTTTAGCAAGGTCATTCAACCATTTTAAAGCAGGTTTTATAGCTCACACATTTCCCCATCCATAAATGATGGTAGTGACAAGCTTCTGGACACAAAAATGTAAGAACAAAGAGAGAGGACCAATATGCTTCATAAAACACTTTGCACTTTGATTTCAAGATTTCACATCATTGGCAGATTAGAAATAATGATAAGTGCAAGCAGGGTGGTGTTAGCACTGGCACTGGCTATTTTTGGCTATTCCTGTTGGGAGTCACTTGCCGGCAGTAATAAAATGTTCCAGAGACCAGTGACAGTAGTGTCTCAAATAGTCACTGAATTACGGAGACTACGCGTTTGCTTCCTGCAGGTGTGGAAAGCTTAGCATGGCTGCCTTGATTTGACGAATACAGTCGAGCCCACATATAACGGCTCCACTTAAAACGAACGTTCACTTAAAACGAACAATATCTGCGTGACCGTGAAAGTATACATTGGTTCAATGGCACAAAATCGCACTACAACGAACGTCTCCGAGCGCCGCCGATCGGTTACAGCGAACGGAGCCATTGGTCTGCCGACTTCCAGGGAAACCAATTTCGACAACCGATCAGGCATCGGAGAGGTGCCCATACATTCTTACTGTTAAACACCGACCCTGCCTCTGTGACCCTCTAGTTGCCACTCTCCACGACCCATGAAGGAAGGAAAGTTGTTTCCTTCATCCATGCCCCGACTGCTTTTTGTTATGCACCCCTCTGTCCTTTGTCCCCCCGCTACTCTGAGCACTCCGCATTGCCAGACGAGGCCCGTGTTTTCACGCTGCCACCGATCTTTGGAAGACCAGTCGTCCATCTACCCTGTTTTTGATCGCTGGTATTGTCGTTGGTCTCGCCGACCTGGAGTGACCAGACCATTTGCCAACTTCGTCAGCCACCGACTGTATCGGATAGTCTGCATCTAGTGCACGTGCGTACACAACCCCACCGACTCTGATAATTTGCGATTCATTTCGTGTTTAGGACTTGTTCTCGCTCACTTCGCACTCTGCTCAGCATGCCTTCCGCGCACGTGCGGAAGCGCAAAAACGGCTGTTAATTTGTGCGGAACGAATCGCGAAATATCGAAGTTCGTGAGGCCACGCAAACTCGCCGGCGCAACAAAACGATTTTTTGACCACGGCTGCCGATTCTTCAAACACCGCTGCATGCACTGATCCAGGCGGCCATGCTTTGACTTCTGTGCATGCAGGCACTCGTTCAAGTTTTTCTACGTGCGAGTTTCGCAGACCTTTCAAGCAAGCTACCCAATCTGTCTCCTTCCCGTGTGTTTTGGTTTTCAAGGTCACACTGCCCCCCCCGCATCCTCCTCTCTCTTTATCGCAACTCCTTGCCCTTTTCTCGCAAATCTGCTCTCCCCTCTTGATCACAACCCCTTCGCCCATCTCCACCGCTCCACGCCGCCAGCCACGCTGGCTCGAATTAGTTTCGTTTTCTGACTGGAAATGGGCCCAGGGCTGTTCCACGTGTTCTGGCATGTGTGTCGCGTCTGAGTGTCTTGCTCACTCTCGATGTGCGTGTGTGGTCATGATGGCAGATGGGAGGACTACCACGTTTTTTCCTGCCGCTCAACGAAACGTCGAAAGTGTGACTGCTTGGCTTGAGCACAATCCGTGCGTTAGGTGCCGCGTTGCGGAGCGCTTGCTCATAGCTGTTGACCTCCGAGCAGCAAACTTGCCGCTTCGGGCGTTTCGATATTCAGCTGTGGAGAGAGAGAGAGAAATCTTTATTTGCGCATAACGCGGAGCATTCCAAATGGTCGGGCCCCTATTCCAGGGCTCCGCTGGCCCTAGCCATCATCTCTACTCGTTGGACCAGCCAGCGCTGATCAACAATGGCCGAGCTGGACAGCAGCGCCTCCTATTGTTCTTCTGTGTTGTTCATGTTGTGGTGTTCTTCATTGTGATGCGTACACTCCCACGTGATGTGAAACAGAGTTGGTGTGGCCCCACACCACGGACATATATCTTTGCATGCTGTGGGGTAGAATACATGCAGCCTGTGTAAGTTCGTGTATGTGTTTGTGTGGATTCTGCGTAATGCCACCGATTCCATTGCTGTGAGTTTCTTATGCGGTGCTGGATACACTTTTCTATGGTCCCTGTAATACTGAAGAATTGTACCAAAGTTAGGGTCTAGGGGCGTTGGATCCTCTATTGCAGTGTGCAAGGAAGCTCGGTAATTTGTGAAGCCTCGAGCCGCCTCATCCGCAAACTGTTTCCCGGTGACGCCCTCGTGCCCTGGCGCCCAGATAATGGTTTGCGTGCATTCAATTGGGAAGTCCTTGTGAGCTTTGGTTAGAATTTGGAAGGCCTTCATACATATTCTACCTTTTTCGTAATTTCTACATGCAGCCTTCAAATCTGTGATTATTGTCATTGGGGCTTTTCGCTCCCTGCCCTCGTTGATTGCCAGCGCGATCACTATCTCCTCCGCTTCTGTGATAGAGGCTTGGGCTATGGAGGCACAACTTGTGACGTTTCCTTTTCAGTCTGTGACCACGGCCATCATGTTTTTTGCATTTGCCTGATATGGGGCAGCGTCAGTAAATCTCGCCGTATTCAAATATTTTGTCTTTTTATCTATGTAAGCAGCTCTTGCTTTACGTCTTCCAGCATGTAAGACTGGGTCCATGTTCTTCGGTAGGGGGCATATTTTGTACCAGGCTCTGACTGAGTACGACAATTCCTTAGCTCTTCCATGTGCCTGTACTTGGTCACCGAGGCCGATCCTCTGAAGACGTTTTTTGCCGGTTGGCGTCTGTAGCAGGCGGCTAATCTGGGTGGTTACTTGTGCCTCAGCCAACTCATCAAATGTATTGTGAAGTTCGAGCGCTAATAGCTTCGCAGTTGAAGTGCTTTGTGGTAGTCGCAGAGCCACTTCATACGCCATTCTTATTATTTTGTCTGCTTTTTCTTTCTCCTCTCTATTCATGTTGTGGTAGGGTAGCGAGTATGTTAGTCTGCTGATGACTAAGCTCCTTACCAAACGAAGCACGTCTTGTTCTTTCAGTCCAGCACGATTGTTCGTTATGCTAACTATCATACGAACAATTTGTTGAGCTGTTCGTTTAAGCATATTCAGTGTGTGGAGACATCGCTGATTGGACTGTAACCACATCCCTAAGATTCGAACGGTTGTTTTCTCTGGAATAATATTGCCGTCTAGCTTGACCTCAAGGCGGAGGCTCGGGTCTCTCCTTTATTTTTTACTCTTGGAGAACCGAATGAGTTCCGATTTGTCTGCTGAACACTGAAGTCCCCTTTCTTTAGTGTAATCTTTGATGGTTTTAGCTGCCAGTTGAAGCCGCTCTTCTTTTTCTGCCAAGCTACCCTTGGTTGTCCATATAGTGATGTCATCCGCATAGAAGGAGTGTCGGATGTCGGGAATACCTTCCAGTTTTTTGGCTAGATCAATCATGGCTATGTTGAAAAACATTGGCGAGATCACAGCGCCTTGTGGTGTGCCTTTGCTCGGTGTGTGAAAGACATTGGATTCGTCTTCTCCTAATCTGATAACAGCGGTTCTTTTGGTAAGGAAGTTCTGTACATATTTGTACGTCCTTTGACCGCACCTTGTCGCTGCTAGCCCATCTAATATGGCCTTATGGCTTACGTTGTCGAAAGCGCCTTTTATGTCGATGGCCATGACAATGTTTTCTCCTGCTTTTGGAACATTTGTTAGTACTTCCTCCTTTAAAAGCAGAAGGATGTCCTGTGTCGAACGGTTCGAGCGGAAACCAAACATGGTGTTTGGCAACAAGTTATTTTGTTCAAGGTGCCGTTGAAGTCTGGTATTTATTAATCTCTCAAACACTTTGCCCACGGTGTAGGAAGGGGAGGTGACTGATCGCCTCGGAGGCGCAGCAGAGCAGCTCCATGGAGAACTTGTTCGGGTTCGCCTTCTCCCTACTAGAGGGCGCTAGAAATACCGGGGCCATGCGAGTCGCGAACTGATAGCGGCCACTTCAGTTCGCTCCGACACGAGGCCGTCTTTCATATCGAACGTCTCACTTTTTTGTGGACTATCCGCAATCTTTCAAGGTTTTGGTCAACCCTGTGAGCTTATACGACGTGCGTGTGGCCATGTAAAAGCGATGGGGAGAAGTGTTTCGCCCCACGCTGCAACACAGGGTACAAGTCCTGTACCGAGAAACTTTCGCTGTTTTCTGCGCCGAGAGATGAAGAACGTCTTCGGGTGTGGAGGAATGCCATTCCACGCTAGGATCGAATCCTACAGTCAACAGACCACCTCTGCGAACGGCACTTCGAGCCTCATTTGGTCAGCAAAACCTAAGCGGTCTACAACAGCAATGTTTTGTGTCGAGCACCCCGGAAAGCGTCTCTCTCCAAAGATGCAGTGCCCAGTTTTTTTCCGGACTGCCCAAGCTATCTCTCGAAAAAGAAAAAACAACGCAAGAGGCCAGCCGAGAGACTTGACGTCAGTGAGGCTTTGAAGAAGCACCGAAAGCAAAGACAGGAACTTGGTGGCTCGCTTTCTCAATGCGGCCCCGCCACGGTGGTCTAGTGGCTAAGGTACTCGGCTGCTGACCCGCAGGGCGCGGGTTCGAATCCCGGCTGCGGCGGCTGCATTTCCGATGGAGGCGGAAATGTTGTAGGCCCGTGTGCTCAGATTTGGGTGCACGTTAAAGAACCCCAGGTGGTCTAAATTTCCGGAGTCCTCAACTACGGCGTCTCTCATAATCATATAGTGGTTTTGGGACGTTAAACCCCACAAATCAATCAATCAATCAATCGCTTTCTCAATGCTTTCTTGCGGATCCCCCCGAAAGTGGTGCTACTGCTTCGGACATGCTCTTGCATGATTTTACCTCGGCACCCCTCGCAGCGCTGTCAACTTTTGATGAACTGTTACTATGTTACTTTGATGAACTGTTACTATGCACAAACCCTGTAACATAGTTTACTATGTTACAGGATTTGTGTGCCGGAAGTTGCTGAACAGCACAACGTGCGAAACTTGCAAACTTAGCCTTGTGAGACCTGTTGCTCACTCGCAGATGCCTGAAGCAGCCCTCGTAAACTGTAAGACCCTTTGAAAGCTCATTCATCCCACAACTAACATATTTGTGTTACTTCGCGCAGCAGGAGTAGAGTTTCAAAGAAATTGCATGCAAAGGAATGCTTACGAGCTCATCATTGATCATATATTAGATAAAAACTGGCTCTCATTTCCTTGCATCACCCACAGAGATGAAGTATTTGCTAAAATCTTGCATTATTATGCAGGCCTTCGGATGAGGCAGTATTGTAGGCAGAGAAAAGAAAAGAAAAACAGGACACACAAGCTCAGAAAACTGTCAAAACTTGTGACTGCACAAGCGTCCTAAACAGAGTGTTTGGCTTGGTGTTTGAATGTTTGTGATTTCCTCAGCGTTTCTTGGGTACATTTTTCTGTAAAACAGTGCAATAAACATGTATATGTGCGTACAAGCTTATTATGCATGAATAACTGTAACAACATGTTTAAAAAAATAACAACACAAAACTGAAGTAGATATCTGATTCATGTGTGTGCCCGAGTTCAGCGAAATTCAAATTTCCTTCATATGCCGAAGTCACCGTGACCGTGGTGGATAGCACTGATGCACCGCAACATTTATTTGCCCCTATTTCTGTTTAAATTACTCGCAGAGGTGGTTGCGTCTTCGCGTAGAATTGTTGAAGCTACAGTCGCTGTCGCGTTCCAAATAACGAACATGCGCTTCGGCCTTAAAATTCACATACCAACTCGAGACGTCCCAAAGAACCTCGGTTCTTTCGAAACGGTATTTTCGTTTGAAGCGACCCTGAATTCATGCCACCGAAATCCAAGCACGCACTGTATACGGAACAGTGCGAGGCGCGTTTCATGCCCGTGGCAACTGAAGACCCGCAGTACATGGATGGATGGATGGATGGATGGATGGATGGATGGATGGATATGGCTGTACCCTTTAGATCGGGCGGTGGCTAGTGCCAGCAAGCCGAAATGCTTAATGAACTCAAAACTATATTTATTTATTTTTTCCTTAAAAAGTGAGTTTGAGGATTCGTACTTTGCAGTGAAGAGTTTAATTTTCACTCGTGCCTTGACTTTAGCCACCAATCAGATAACCTCCTTCTAGTTAAGTCTACTTGCTTAAAGTCTATTTTGCCCTCCCGGTCCCTCAACCCCAGTGCTTTGAAAAACTCTGCGCCATCATCCTGAACTATAGGGTGAAGCCCTTTACAGAACATTATCAAGTGTTCGGCAGTTTCTTCTTCCTCTCCACACGCACTGCATATTGTGTCTACCCCTTCGTATTTTGCCCGATATGTCTTGGTTCGCAGTACTCCCGTCCTTGCCTCAAACAGTAGAGAACTACCCCGAGTATTATTATAGTTCCTGCCTTGGCAATTTCCTGCTTAAAAGTTCGATAGATCTCTAGTGTTGACTTCTTAATCATGCCCATTTTCCACATGTCAGTCTCCGTTTCCTTCACTTTCTTCTTAACCGATAGTTCTTTTTGGTTTGGACACCTGCTGTTTTCTAAGTATTTACCAGTCTACTTCCTGGTTCGCTTCCTCCATTTTGTATCGACATTCTTCATGTACAAGTAGCTGAAAACCTTCCTAGCCCAACGCTCCTCCTTCATTTCTCTCAATCGCTTCTCAAATTTTATCTTGCTGCTAGCTTCCCTGCCCTCAAATGATGTCCATCCCATATCACCTTGTACTCCCTGATTTGGTGTATTCCTGTGAGCTCCTAAAGCAAGCCTACCTATTCCACGTTGCTTAATTTCTAATCTTGCTTGAACTTCTGATCACATGCACAAGACCGCATTGCCGAACGTCAGCCCAGGAACCATGACCCCTTTCCATACTCCTCTCACAACATCATACCTATTGTAATTTCACAGTGCCCTATTTTTCATCACTGCTGCATTCCTGTTACTTTTAGTCGTCACGTATATTTCGTGTTCCCTCAGGTACTCGGTCCCATTGCTTATCCATACGCCCAGATATTTGTATTTATCTGTTATCTCTAGCGTGACGTCCTGTATCCTAAGCTCACTATCTTCGTTGTCATTGAAAATCATGACTGCTGATTTTTCCTTACTGAATCTAAAATCTAACCTATCTCCCTCATTACCGCAGATGTGCATCAATCTCTGCAAATCTTCCTTGTTGTCGGCCATTAGCACTATATCATCTGCGTACATTAATGCTGGTAGTGCCTGATCAATAAGTTTTCCTTGTTTGACTAAAGAGAGGTTGAAGCCCAGCCCACTTCCTTCTAATTTTGCCTCTAATCCTTGTAGGTAAATCATGAATAATAAGGGTGACAGGGGGCACCCCTGCCTAAGCCCCCGTTTTACCTCTGCAAGCTTGGATACCTGTTTTTCCCACTTTATAACTACCTTGTTACCTTTATAGATACCCTTTAAAGGATTAGTGACTACATGTTCTACGCTTAGTGTGTCCAGTATTCCCCACAATTCCTCTTGAACCACGCTATCGTACGCTCCCTTGATATCCAAAAATGCTAGCCACAGGGGCCTGTGTTCCTTTTCTGCTATTTCGATGCACTGCGTCAGTGAGAACAGATTGTTTTCCAACCTCCTGTGTTTCTGAAACCCATTTCAGTTCCCCCAGCACCCCCTCATCTTCTATCCATCCCTGCAGTCTTTCCTTTATAATCTGCATCGCCATCCTGTAGACCACTGATGTCACTGTTATAAGACGGTAGTTGTTTATGTCAGCTTTGTCCCCCTTTCCTTTATAGATCATGCTCATCCTGCTAAGTTTCCATCTATCGGGAACTTCACCATTGATTATTATTTTGCTCACTGCCTCTCTCAAAGCCTGCTTAGACTTCGGACCTAATGTCTTTATCAGCCTAATTGGAATGCCATCTGGGCCTGTTGATGTACTACTGGGAACCCTTTTCTCAGCCCTTTCCCACTCTCGTGAAAATGGAGCCATTGCACCACTTGATTCGTCCTTGTCTATTGTGGTGCATAAAGTACTTCTTTGTTGAAATTTTTCTGTCACCCTTGCTCTTATATATTCAATAGCTTCGTGCCCTTCTAGCCTGGCACCTTGGGCTGTAGTTATAAAACTCTGCTCTAGGCTCGTCTCATTTCTTAGGGAGTTTAGATGGTTCCAAAATTTCGCAGCTGCCTTTCTATCTTTTTTATGTACTTCTGCCAGCCACTGAGCTCCCTTTCTTCTAATCTTTTCATTGATCAGAAGGGATGCAGCCCTTCTACAGCTTAAAAAGGTTTCCCATTTTCTTTCAACATCATCTGTCGGTTCACCCCGCTGCTTAGCATGTCTGTGTTCCCTAGAGGCTTCCTGATGTTTTGCTATGGCTCTCTTGACTTCCTCATCCCACCAACTTTTGGGTTTGTGTCTTCTTTTTCGGGGTGACTTGTTACGCGTCTTAGCAAGCTCTAGCTCCAAGAGTCTAATTAGATTCATGTATGTCCACACTGTCTTATTATCCTCCGTGATTACTTTCTCAATTTGTTTAGTGGCTATTTCAATTTGCCTTTCTGAATAAAAATTTTCCTGTAGTTGCTCATCTTGTCTCCTTCCCACTTTCACTGCTCTTCGAAAACTTAGCTTGATGCGTTTGTGATCACTACCCAGACTTCTGGAGCCACCTTCATCTATGTGCATTCCCCTGAGCTTATCATACATCCTATGTGACATCAGTGCATAATCTATCGTCAACTGCAGCCTTCCTACCTCCCATGTTATCTGCCCTTCACACTTCTCGGTACTGTTGCAAATGATCAAATCAAGCCTTTCACACATATCCATGATCATTTTGCCTGTCGGGTCGGTATACCCATCTATATCTTCTATGTGCGCATTCATGTCTCCTAGTATAATTGTCTCGCACTCTCTTCCTAACTCCTGAATGTCCTTTGATATACACTCTACCATTGCCTGGTTTTCCTCTCTGGCCTTTGCTCCCGTCCACAAGTACACGAAACCAAGGAGTATCTTTTGACCTGCCACTTTCTCTTTTAGCCATAAATGTTCCTTGCACGCCTGCTTGACCCTTTGCCAGTCTGTACTTTTATGAATGAATGCCCCAATACCACCCCCCTTTCTGCTGCCTTCTGTTCTATTACAATATTCCCACGCGTAGTCCGGATTGTTCGGAGGTTGTTCCATGTCCCTGAGATGTGTTTCTACAAAACCGTATACCATCGGCCTCTCTTCCCTTAGCTGTTCTTCTATCTCTTCCCACTTCAGCCTGTTCCTACCACCCTGCATGTTAATATACCCTATGTCTGAATGGGCTCGGCGCTCGTGGCTACGTCTTTTTATGCCCCGGACTCTACCTATCGTAGATATTAATGCCACTTTGGAATCGTATTTGTCCATACCACCTGTCGAAGAGTCTCCCTGGTTGTTTTCCTCGTTACTAGCTATCCTGCACCCCGAAGGGCTTGCTCGCCCCCCAAAAAAGCTACTGCGCGTCCTGCAAGTCGCCAATCCACCTCATGACCTAGCCGCCCATCGAAGTGAATTCTGTCTCGTTGAAAACCACCCCACCTATGCACCTATCCGTTTATTTCCATCACCTCAAAGCCTTTCTCTCGACTCATCCGCCATATCTCTTGGTTTGCGTTGACAACCGCTCTTTGCAGGTTGCTATCACGCACGGGTACCTCCGGTATCGTGCATATCACTACCTGTACCTTAGGAGAAGTGGCGCGCATGTCATTGACGCCTTACGCCAGTGTGGCTGCTAGTCCTGCTGTATCTTCATTTAAGACATCGTTTAAACCGCCTGAAATTATCACGAGGTTTCGTCTATCAGCTGTAGTTTTGAGTTTTTCGCTCGCTTGCCTGATGACTGCTTCAAGCTTGCGTCCTGGGAACGCCCCTACTGCAACTCTCTTGTCACCTCTTACCCTCTCTTTGATGGCTTCTGTGCATCGATTTAAATTCGAGTCCCCGGCGATTATCACATGCTGTGACTTTTCAGCTGGAGCGTCCTGCACCTGGGGGCTACTTGCACCTGTGACGCCGGCTGCTTTGTCCCCTCCCAGCCCCACCACTACCTCGCTGAAGCTGGGCCTTGCGACCGTTGAACCGGCTAAACCTGTTTTTTCCAAACTTGCTTGTTCTTCCTTCTCCACCGTTCTGGTTGCCGGTTCTCTACTGTTCTCTCCGTAGGCCGCTTCTTTGTTCAGCTTCGCTAGTGCTTCCTCGGTGGACTTCAGTCTTTCTCCCATTGCCCTCGTTTTCTCTTGCTCTGTCGCCAACGCAGTCTTGAGCTCATCGATTCTCACCAGCAGTTCACTTTGAGCAACCATCATTTTCTCCATTTTTTCCTCGACCTCACATTGCCTACACTTCGCGTCAGCCTCTTCTCCATCCGCTTCTACGCTCTGGTCCACTTTCAAACCCACTCCACATCCTGAACACTTTACAGTCTTTTTAACCATGTCTTTCTGACACCAATTGTCCCTATACTCGATAATTACTAAACTCGAGCCGTGCACTACGAAAAAAAAAAAAAAGACAGTCTAAGCTCTACTGCAAAAATTTGCGTGTTCAATGTACGCGCACCTCCCCCACGGGGTGGCAAAAAAAAAAAAAACAACAAAAAAATTTCAAACACACACACCTGCACTAACTAATAAATACCTGGTGACTGGCCCCCGAAAAGGCCGTACCATAAAATTAGTGCTACGAAGATTTCAACCACTGCCTTATAATTATGAAGACAAGCTCAAAACACTTATCTGCTCAAAAGCTCAAAAACACTTATCTGCGCAGTCGATCCGGAGCGCTCGAAAAACACGTCCATCCACCGTGACAGCCCTGTTCGCGCAGCGCCACCTACGTGCGCACACGTCCGCGCCGAACCAAGTTTCACCGCGCTCGCCCGCCACGTTGAGTCACCTCTCCTTCCTACACCGTGACTTTGCCTAAGCACGAAGTGAGAGAGATTGGCCTGAGGTTTTCTACTGCCAGTTTCTTTCCTGGTTTCGGTATCATAATTATTACAGCATGTTTCCATTGCTGAGGAATAGTGCCATTCACCCAGTGTTTGTTAATGAAGTTTAGAAGCACTGTTATGGCTTCGTCATTCATGTTGCGAATCATGGCATTGGTGATTTGATCCGCCCCAGGCGCTGTGTTGCATTTCATGCTGACGATTGCCGCTCTGACCTCGGTATGCGTGAAAGGTGCATCCAGTTCTGAGTTTGGGAGGCCAGTGTATTTAGCCTGGTAAGGGGCTGTGATGGCTCGGGCGCCGAAACACTTAATATAGATGTCTTGAAGGAGGTCATCTCGTGTGCCTGGATATGTGTGCAATAATCTTTCTAGAGATTTTTGTCCTTCGCGTTTAGTTTTCAGAGGGTCAATCATGGCTCTTAGGATATTCCATGTCTTTGCTGTTCCTAGGGTTCCATTTAGTGAATCGCAAAATTGTTCCCAGTTGGCTGTCACGAGTTGATTAGCGTACTGTTCGGCTTGCTGTTATTTCTTCAATTTTCGCTTTGAGCTTCTTATTTAGCTTTTGCCTTTTCCATCTTTTAGTGAGGTTTCTTCTTGCTTCCCACAGGTGGAGAAGGTGAGCATCTACTTCAGGGGTATCATCTGTTCTGGCGACGGTTTTGGTGTGCATTTGCTTTTCATTTCGAATTACTTTGCACCACTCGTCCAAGTCGCCTATGGCGGTCACGGGCGCTTTTAGCGCTTTTCTATATGCATGCCAGTCTGTAATTTTGGCTGTGCCGATGTGTTTGTGGATTCGGCCGGTGCGGATTGTGGTGCTCAGTATCACTGCCCAGGTTTTCAAGGGTGTTGTACCAGTCCACGCTGTGGCAGTTTTGTACTATCGTCAAGTGTGGACTTGTGTCCATGGATACGCTGTTGCCTATCCTCGTTGGTATTGCAGGGTCACTTAACAGAGTCATTTCCAGTTTCTCTATTTGTCTTGCGATATTTTTGCCTTTGGTGTCTTGCATCTTATATCCCCAGCTTGCATGCCTGGCATTAAAGTCCCCAACTATGATTAATGGATTCCCTTTCGCCAGTTTTGCTGTCTCTTGAAAGAGCTTGTCGAACGTTGCTCTCTTTTTTCTTGAAGGACTATAGATATTATGTATGAAGGCGCTCTTTCCATGGCTCCCTTTGTAGGTTATTTCTGTTATGATATGTGCGATATCCGCCTCTTCAATGGGCTGATGGCATATTGCTGTAATTGAGTTATCGACTAATGTAGCAACTTTCCATTTTGCGTCCCCGGTACTATAAGTTTCGTAGCCCCGTAATTTTGGTTGTGTTCCGGCTTCCTGGACTGCTATGACAGCAGGTGGCTTTTGTTGCGAAGCCACTAGCTGCAACAGTTGCCCTCTTTTCCGCCAGAAACCACGGCAGTTCCACTGCCATATTTCGCACTTTTCTGACCGCTGCGTTTGATGATTAGCCATTATGCGTCCCCTGGTTCATGACCGGCAATCCGGGCCTGTTGTAAATTTTCTCAGCTTTTTCTCTGATGTTGATGCCTGTGGCATGCTTTCGCAAGGCTTTCGTGAATTCGACGTGTTGTGCCTGGATTTTCTTGTCCAGAATCTCGAGCTTTCTATCTACATTTATCATTACTTGCTCTATAACTGTCAGTATAACTTCCTTTAATGTTTTTTTCAGCATCGACGACATAATCATTGAGTCGCCTCTTGCATTCGATTGCGTCTGTAATTTCTGGCCACTTTGGGCAGGTATAGAGTTTTGTTGTGGGTGCTGCGTTTGTTGCTTTTTTAGTTCCCTATTTTCGCGTTCTAGGTCACCTATTCTCACCCGCATTATCTCTAACTCACGTTCTAAGCGCGTGAGTTGTGGTGTTTGGTGTGAGTGTAGGGAGGATTTTGCTGCCCAGCTCACCTGGTTCTTTGTTTCCTTTTTCTGCGCCTTCTTGCCCTTGTGCTGTTGTTGCTTTGCTTGGGCCTGCTTGTGGCCACCATTCCTGGAGTTGGAGCAGTCTCGAGAGCCGGACCTGGATCGGGAACTGGAATGAGCCCCGCTTGGCGGTGCAGAGTCCTCGCGGTCCGTGCTGAACCAGCGTCTCTTGAGTATGCCAGCGGTTTGTGGTGTGCTGTGGTGGTGCGACAGCAGCGACCGGCCCTTTTGAGGGACGTGTTTGAGTTTCTTGGTGTACTCCGATGCCGCCGTGCGATGGCGTCTGCCGCACAGGGCACATTCCGGATCACAAGTGTGGTCCTCAGGTGGGTCTCTTAGGCGACAGTTGCTGCACGCCTTTGTCATTGGTGTGGGATAAACATCCGTCCTATGTCCCTGGCTCTTGCAGAGTTTACTGTACTGCCGTGTGGGTTGATAAGGCACGCACGGCATTTTGCCACCGTAATAATACACGAACCACGGCAGTATTGGTCCATCGAACGTGATCACTGCAGTTTGTGACTGTCCGAGCATGCGGGCTTGAACAATTGTCACTCCTTGAGTGCGCACTCGGAGATGGCTCAGGAGTTCAGCTTCTGGCGTTTCGCGTTTTAATCCGTGTACCACTCCTTTCAAGTATCCAGCAGGAGTGGATATGTAGGTATTTACAGGATAGTTGGTGCCATTGAGATCCAGTGTCTTTATCTTCAAGATCTTTTCTGCTACATCCTCGTACGAAGTGCTTGCAATAATTATGTTTGATCCGTTGCGAAGGCGAAGCAGAAATTTGTGGCTGTTACAGGCCTCCAGGTCACCGCTCGCATGTTCTATCGCTCGTGCAACCTGGTATGCTTTCAGTTCTTTCATAACTAACTCTGGTCTGGGCCGCATGATAATCTTCATATCGTTTTTGGGCAGCGGTGCCGCGCGCGTTTGTCGTTAGCCCCTTTCAGATGCTCTTCCGTGTCGCTCTTCTGCAAGCGTTCTAGCGCCGGAGCTGTTGCTCTCAGTTACGCCTCGAGCAACGCTGTCATCACTCGCTGCGCATTCTTGTTTCCTGATGCGTTTTCGCTGTCGCAATGACATTGCTACCTGCCACTGACCATTCTTGGCTTCGTCGTCGCGTTCCTCCGCAGTGTCTTTTTCCTTGTTCTCGGCGTTGCTAGTAGATTCCCCTTGTAGCACCTCGTCAGGTGAAAGGAAATCTTCGTTGGCGTCCACTGCAGAGCTCACTTGGGTTTCGATGTCTTGGTCATTCATATTCATAAGTGCCTGGGCTAGTTCCGGGTCGTTGTCTGTTGGGGTTCGGGCAGGGGCAGCGCGACGCGTGGGCCGAGAGCTGGCTGCCAGGACTCCGCGTTCCGTTTCGCCGCGAGGCTTAGCGTGGTGGGTTGGCATGCTCTGCCGAAGGTCTTCACTTCTCAGAGGAAACCGGGATCGCTTGTCCAAAAAGGTGGTGTCAGTGTGTACCTGACATCTCCCTGCACAATTCCCGTAGTTTCACTGGTAGTCACATGATTTTAACCGCTGCTAGGTACGATGATTGACGGAGCCGATGTGAATGCGTGTGCACTCCTCGGTGCCACCTGGCGGTCTCCTCAGCTGTGGAGATGGTGAATATTTCATGGGTGGCGGTGACGTCTACATGCACGCGAAACTGTTTTCGTGAGGCCAACTTTTTCGACGTCAGGCCCGATGCCGAGCCTGAAGCTTCCGAACAGGAACACTGCGGCAGTGATTTGTGGCAGTGCGTCGTCGATTTTAACCTGGCAGAGCGGGTGAGACATCGGTTGCAATGGTTTAATTACGGCCGATGATGATGCCCACACTGTGGAACCGTGCACGGATTGGGGCATTGTGAGTGAAGCACGTGGCAAGAGTGATTTGGAGGAATCGGATTGCGAGAACGACGAAACTTTGGAGCCAGTGCCTCATGCAGCTTATGCCACGGGCCTCGGCGAACGAGCACCCTGCCGTTTTAAATGAGCTCGAGACCGCCCTTATCGCTTCTGCTCTTCGAAACACGTGCATCATGGACTTTTTGGAGCAAAAAAAGTTTGATTTCACTTGCATTTTTTTTAAAAGCTGTGTTTCATTTACTACCAACTTCGGGATACAGCGAACGGATGCCGCGTCATGCTCAGGTTTCTTACAAGCATGCTCGACTGTAAATATAGAAAAAAAAAGTCCAAGGAATTTTCAATCACGCAACAAATCACACTGCCAACATCTAAAAAGTCTTCGGTGCAGCCTATACACGGGTAACTTTTAACTATATTTTGGGATGGAGGGATTTTCTTTACAAAGGTCTTGGTGGGTGTGACCCTGATACAAATATATACCGCATTCACTCGCATAATGAACATACTTTTTTTCTCGAAAAATCTGAGCAAAGTTGGGGATGCATTTATTATCAGGGGCAAATTCTATGAAAACTTTATAGGGAAGAGCAAAAAAATGTGGTTATGCAAACAAAAGACTAGGTCGCTTAGCCTTTTGCAAGTAACATTGTGTACACTATTTGTAAAGTTGGAAACAGCTGCTTCGTTGCACTTCACTTATCTTTGGTAGTCAATGGTGCAACGCTCCGCAAGCTGTCCCCATGACGGTCTTGCCTGCCATAAAAGCATTTCACGGCTATCTTTCTTTGCAATTGTTTAACCACAACAGTAGTACCTGCTGTGATCTCGAGGGGCGCTCAGAAGTGTGGGCTATGGCACACTTTGCGAACTTTGCGGCAACCTTGCACGACGACCGCGCCACCGTCGTTGACATTGTAGCAAGTAACATTACAGCAAGCTACCACTAAAGCATCAAAGCAAACCGTCGACGATAAGATTAACAATAAAATACGGCCGCTGCCTCGCTGCCCACATGAGTAGTTATTGTAAAAAGTTAGCGTTCCTTGAAGTACGCATGGATAACAAGCACGAAGAGCAAATTGCAACTGAAGGAAGAATCGGGGGTGCTACCATGTTGTGGAAAGTCACGATTTCTTCTGGGCGACAAGCAGTCTTTTTCTCTGGTTTTCCGGAAACGATGAATGGCCCTTCGCGACAGCCATGGCGACGGCAAATCCTGTCACAGTCGCTCGAAAATCGCGTGCGTGTGGGTGGACCTTAATGTTTCGCATTTGCAGGAAATGACTGTTGCGTCAGTTGGGTGCGGGCAGTTTCGTGACCTTCACTTGCCGTGTGCCTCTCAGCTTCGATGTCTCTACACTCGAATCGTTCTTGGAACGCCGCTGTGGTGCGTAGATAATAAAAAGGAAGGGAGGCGTACTGCGCACAATTAGAAAGAAAAACAATACAGCAGCAGGTGAAGGAGGAGAGGGAGCGAGTCGAGTTGGCCGAGAGGGGGTCGGCATAATAATTAAAAATGGAAGAGATCCAACGAGCAAGGAGGCACCAGGTGTCTGTTAGTGGGACTGCAGCGGACGAATGTAGGGGGTGCGCTTATTACGCAGGAGAAAAAACAAACATCCAAATTTGACGACTGAAGTTGGGGGTGCATTTATTATGCGAGTCCGTTCATTACGCGAGTAACTATGGTATGTATATAGTAAATAAGAGAGCATAACGGCAGAAGCTGTATGTTTAGCAGAAATAGTAGCTTATTGATTATTTTGTATTGTGTTTTAGTGCATCATGTAATCGATTCACTTGCCTTGAAATGCAAAAGGGCTTGATTTTTGAAGTGATACAAGTGCTTTATAAAAGTTTTTGTTATACTGTACGTATGGTTGGTATTAAAGAATGCGAGAAGGGGAATGGATCAAGGGCTCGTTATCTTTGTTAGACACAACCTAATGCACCCAACAGACAATGAAGTCAAGGAAGGCATAGGGGAAATCATATTTGTAGTATGTAACTATGGTGTTGTAACTATGACGTAAAATGGAAAATAATAAGAGGGAATGAAAAAAGAATTCGCTCTTGATTGAACGTGCAGGCTAATGTGTCTGATGCTGTACAAGATGAGCTACGACAATGGTCATTCTACTGTTCACTTTTTGGGTATTTCTGTGCATGTCATGTAGGAAGTGTCAGCCAGCACCACTTGTAGCCATGGTGGTGAATGTGAAACACTCTTTCTTGCTAGTTGGTGGCTCGAAGCGCGTGAACTTTTTAAGACCTCACCAATGGCCAATAAACCCTTGCATGCTACCTAATTGCATCAAGTCTGCCAGTACCAGGCCCTTGATATGAAAGAACTAAAGAAGAGGCATGGATCAAGAGCTCATTTTCTATGTTAGGTGTAATCTAATGAAGCTTACAGCCAACGAAGCAAGGAAGGCATAAGGGAAAAAATATTTGTAGTTTTTAGGTGTAGTGTGATAATTATAACATACACAGAAATAAGTCAAATAGGAAAAAAAAAAAGACAACTTGCTGTTGATAGGGGCCAAACCTACAACCTTCAGATAATGTGTATGCATTGTCATTCTTGTGTCTTTTTGTGAACAGGGGAATAACTTAGGCTTTGGCTCCATTGCCTGCCATATGGCATTTTGAGGCAAGAAAGTGTGTTCCACGCTTCCTGCATTGGCTATGAGTAGCATATACTTACAATCCCAGGATTAGTCACACAAAAATACCTAAAATAAAAAAAGTGAATGGGGAAGTGCCCACCATCATAGGTAGAGCATCAGGCATGTAATGAAAAGGTTATGGGTTCAGGCCCCCATTTATATCATAATCACCAGTTTCATTGCAAGGACAGAACAACGAATGCCTTAGTAATGAATTAGAATTTTATATGAAGTATGGCCTAGCAGCTCACTCCTTTAGCATTTAATCTCGCATAACTCAACAAAATGCTCTCATAGGGGAATAAGGCAACTCCAGCTGGCGATGTGACTTTTGTTCTGACTACGGCTTCAACACAAACATTATGATAAAAGCACACCACACACACATGTTATGAATTGGTGCACAAAGGTATAAATTGTTTGCTGATGCCTTTCTAAAGATATACTGTGCACAGGGCTCTGAGCAACAACACCCTACCAGTCAAGGTACGCATTTATTGCTGGAATCATGCAGCCCTTACCTCAGGCATCTCTCTATATGCAATGGAGACGGTGGGCATGTTTTTTATTATGCTTGAGCTCCATTTGCCTGCAACTCTCATTGGCCTTCGCTTGCACATAGAACATACAATGTGTCGGGCATGCACCTTCTGCATGCACTTTTCACATGATGGAGGCAGTCTACACGGTTCGTTCTTACTGAAGTTGTGTTTGTCAGTAGCACATTGCGTGCTTTCACTTGTACGTACAGCATATGATGTGCAAGGCAATGTTATTTATTTGGACTTATATGGAACATGACTGCAGAAATCTGGTGAGAGTTATCGTATAATTACTATCACAATAAGACAAAATGTCCCCTATGCTTTCTTTAGCTTCATAGTCTGTTGGCTTCATCAGGTTGTGTTTAACAAAAAAATGAGCCCCTTGAGCCATTCTTTTTCTTTCATTCATCTTGTTTTTATGGCACTTTACTGCCACTTTATACTTGTGTGCATAATGCTGATAGTATTACGGGTCAAAAAATGGAGGAAGCTTTATTTATTTATTTATTTATTTATAAATACTACACTCTTTCTTCAATATTTTGGCAGTGTGTTACATAACAGGTGAACTCAACAGAAAAATAACAATTGGAAACGAACGAATGAATATCTTTATACTCGCACTTTCGAAAAAAAAAAAAAAGGCAAGCAATGTTATTTTAACAAATTTCAAATCGAACAGAGAATCTCCTAGCACAACTAAAAAAAAAAAAACACACATGAAACATCTTAGCAAGACAAGAAAACTGCTTGCTACTGAAGGTGCGACTCGAATTGCGATAGTGAGTCCTGTGTAACAGTATTATCAGGCAGTTTGTGCCAATCCACTATCGTTCAAGAAAAGAAAGCTTAAAATGAGTTGTAAGCATGCCAGTATTCAACTTATGATTTTTTTTTCATTTTACAGATGCATGTACCACCCAAACAAATTTGCCAAGTAGTATAAATCTAACTCATGCAGAAATACAATGTCTTCTCAAGAAAAAGTGCATATTTCGTGAAGCATATGGTAAGTGACACTTGCGTATAATTCTTCATATTTATTCATTTGCATGAATTATCCATGCATTGATACAATCTGAGGGTTTAACCTATTTGAAATGTTCTAGTTATGGTTACGTGTATGAACTGAATATCTATATTAAGGGATGATTATTCTACCTAGTTGCCTTAGTTACCTCAGAAAAATGGCCACTTATTACCGGTAACATCGTCACTAGTGTTTTACAACGATCTTACCATCTTGTCATCTGCAGATGAAATGTATTACTGATGCATGACTGTCAAAATTGTATCCATAGGTGTCTCACCATTGGTCATCAACTTTTAAAAAGCCAACATGCACTGTAGTAGAGAGCGTTGTTTATGATGCTCTAAAATAGACTGCTTTCATGTTCAGTGCTCTTTATCTTCTTTTTTTTTTAACCCTCTTTACTAACTGGTGGAATACTGTATGTGTGGAAATTTGGTAAGGCTGTGTCACTATTTAAATTTGGTAATGGAAACATAGCAGCTGTCGTTCAACCAGTGTCACGCAAACTTCTCAGGCATGTCATTGCCTCTGACATAGCTCAGCTTTTCATAAATGAGTTTTTTTCCCTATCGAAATCAACTTGAATGTAGCAAAATATTTCTTTTGAAACAGCTTGCACATAATTCACTAATGACATTCATATACAGTGGCAATCGAAAGAAGTGTTAACACAGTGGCATCTACATTCTCTGCTATTTCACATATATTTTCAAGTGCTTGTAGCCTGGATAACAATTAAAAAAAAATTGGGGGGACCCCTAAAGGGACATTAAAGGCAACTATTAAGTTGACGTTGATTGTTGAAATAGCGGTCCAAAAACCTCGTAGTGTTACTTTTGTGCCAAGGAAGGGCCGATTTTGAAAATAAAATTACGTGTTAGTGGTCCGCATAGGGTTAGCACATTTCAAATTACCCGCCCCAAGAAGCGGACCGACCGGACCTATTCACGTCACTGTTACTGTGCACAACGTTGCCCGGCTTTACTGCGCTGGTAGCAGCAGACTTAAAGCAGCGGGAGCCACAGCAGCAACAACGACCATTGATCAATTTCTTGCCATTGGCTTCGAGACTGCAGACAGTTTTTTTTTTGTTTCAACTGCGCCCCGCTAGATGGCATCACCTGTCCTGTGTAACCATGCAAAAATTGAATTTTTGAACCACTCGCGTCATTCCCCGTAGTAACGTCTGGCGGTTCTTTTTTCCATGACTCAAACAGAAACGAACAAGCAGCATTTTATTGCATCTCTTGGTGTACGGAAGGTTCTTTATTTAGTGCCGTCTGATCGATTACTAGTGATTAATTGTAGGCTGTCCTTCTGATGTCATTGGGGTCATTTTGAAAACGTCCTACTGCGGCACTTGTGTTCTTGTGCATTTACCTTAATTTCTCGGTAAGGAGGGCACTGTTGTTGATAATATTGTCGTTTTAGATGTCGTACATTGAGGTTTTACTTTGACGTAAATTGTTATTTGACTTTTGTTGTCCCTTTAAGCTTCGCCTTTAAGATTTGAACACGATAGCAATATCCTGTCCCTAGTGTGGACTTCAATCACTTAGTGCATGAAATCTTTTCGAACTTGCTATACACCCACTATGTGGCCTTAAGGGAATAGGTGTAGTAACGTGTGTGCCTTGCATAGTGGGTGACTGGCTTTAAACCATGAAGTCATTATGACAATCACATGTTCTGACGCCTGACCACGCATTATTACTGCAATAGTTCATGTTGTGTTGTGAAGAGTTTGCACAGGACTCGTGTGTTTGTAAAGCATGAAAGGTACTTTCACTGCATTTCCTAACAGAGGAGAATATTTTCACTGTATTCACAAGCAGACGCGTGACTGTGTGGTAGAACACCCGCTTGCCATGCAAACGACCTAGGTTTATACTCCACTTCGACCCAGAATTTTGTATTATTTATTTTATTTGCATCTTTATTGATTTTTTGGTCACGCACAAGATGATTGTTTTTCGCTCACAACCAATGATATCGACGCCGACACCGACGCCGGAATTTCTGCGAAACGAGCTCTTTGACCTATCGTGTTAAAAGCCACTACAGTCATCTACGATACAATAAAGAACCATTTTAGCATCTTTTATTGCTACCAAGGACAGAGCTTTGACCGCTGTTCGCGTTTCTTTCCATTCTCTGTGTGCATCTGCGAGGCATTATATTTTTGTATATGATGCACATTGCTTTTCAAAAGCTTTGAAATATGTCACTTATGGTTGACTGTTTGCTGAAAGTTTTTGCTTAATATAAATTCTTCACAAAGCATCATTTTGGTTGAAAAACTTCTGTTCATTCTGACAGTGGTAGCGTAGTATTAATTTTTTCTTCATCTCCCCTCAGTGAGGTAGATTGCATTATCTATGGTGCCTTAAAATTGACTGCTTCTATGTTCCGTGCTCTTTATCACCTTTTTTAGTCCTCTTTACTAACTAGTGGAATACTGTATGTTTGAGTTAGAATGCAACCCCAAAGTAGCTTCTGTTTCTTATTCGTGTTAACAAACTACTTTCCCCTACTTCTCGGTAATCAACTGAAGAGAAAGGTGCCGCTGAGGGTAAAGATCATTACTTTACTCGAAGAACTTGCTGTTGGGCTAGTTGGTACATGTCTGAATCAAGTAGTCAGTGTCGCGCCAAAATCACAACCACACAGAAGAAGCAAACACATAGACAGGGTGGGCGCTTGTCCTGTCTATGTTTTTTTCTTTCGTGTGGTTGTGATTTTGGCGTGAAGTTGACTATTTAATTCATTACTTTACATTTATATCCACATTAAGTGACTACATTTGCCTCTTTAAACATCAGTCAGTTGTAAAATAAAGATTGTATTGAAAGGTGACGTGGTTAGCCATTGAACTAAATTTGAAGTAATTTAAGTGATTGTCACTGCCATGTTAAATAGACATAAGGTGCATTCATTTCACTTTCACTTTGTGAACTAGTTCGCAGTGCAATGCTGCTGGAATTCGTTTTGCAATTTCAACATGGTGGTGTCAGCATTGTGGTATTTGTTTTGGAAAAGTGTAGGCGTCTACAAGCGTAATTCACCAATTTCCTGCACCTTTTTTGTCGTAGTGCTGAGTTCACGCAGCACAAGATGGCTGAAGCTACAGTAGATGATGAAGCTACTGTATTCATATCTATTGTAACAGGGTCCAACAAGTATGTCAGTGAACTTTTTATTGCGATAGCAAATATATAGACACCCTCGGCTGGACTTTGCCGCCAGTGTCGACGTCGGCGTCACTCACCGTATATGTATACATATCTATCTATATATATGAAAACGCAAGAAAGAAAAATAATTCAGAAAAAAGCTCTGGCGTGCGGAATCGAACGTGTGACCTCTGAAGTGTGAGTGTGAGGCGTTAACCATTGAGCGACAATGAAGCACCTTCTTCAATGCACAAAAATACCTAGTTACATGTAACTGGTGCTTGGAATGGCAAGCTATTTATATCTACCACTTACCGCTGGTGATAGGCATCTCAGAGGGAACTATCGTGTTTTCAGCAATACCAGCAGAGTGGCGCAATCAACGTGAGTACGACGCGGCGGCACGCGCTCTCATCTCCCACGTGTACTTTGCCTCGCGGAAGAGAGAAAGCGGGGTGGACGCTAACGTGCACGCTTATCTCACGGTGGGGACAATCATATGTCTTGGCTGGCCTTGGGCTTTCACTAAACGATTTTGTTGTAGTTACCAAGCACACAAAGGTCGCTGCAATTGTTGCACAGTCTCCATTTGCAAAAAGGGTGCGCTTTTCATACACAGCGAAGTAACAACTGAGACGCTTATTCGCGTTCATTTGTACCTGTGAGTACATTTCGTGCGTCATTTGTGCGTGAGAAGCACAGGCACATTTCAATCTGCCTGCCATTCTGCACGTGACCATCCAATTTGTTGCTATCACATTCATTGCTCCGCCTTTGTGGCAAAGCTGTGACTTTTTGTGGTAGTTGCAAATGGTTGCAAATGGATCTTGGCAACGTAAGCGGCACTGACTTTCAGGATTCACAACCACCACAACTCAAGATACAATTCATCATACCAGGGAGCTTGCATGACATCTGCACTCTCATATTCGTTTTGACATCGAATTGCTGCTGACTTGCTGAAACGTTCTTTGTATAATAATGACTGACACCCAGAGAGCACTGCCACGGACCAGTTAGGTAGTGCAGGGGCCATCGAATGGACCTGTAATACAAATAGAGCAAATAAGCTTCCCATAGTAGTTATTGAAGATTTTAACATGTCAGGAGGTCATAACGTCAGGAAATTTGTACTTAGTGGGGTTTACAGTATAGCTTCGCTTCTTTCAGTAACAGAAAATATAGTCGTATTTCATACAAAGTTAAGCAGACTGCGACCAACATCTGTTAGTGTCTCGAAGGGAGCTCCGGAATCTATTTTTTGTGTTATTGCAAGAGTGTAAAGATCACCACCGAACTTTTTTTTTTACAGCGAAAGCTATTCACAACAAGGGTTGCATGCGCGCCGTAGTTGTCTGCCGCCGCTGTTGTCCATAACCACATGAAATAAAAAAAAAAACTTATAATAAAAAAACACCAAGGACGCAATGGGATTGATGCCAGTATTCTACCACTGAGCAATGCCGGTGCTTGAAACGCCTTTGCAAACTTGCCTTGGGCAGGCTTGATTTCAGCAAAGGAATGGCACTAATATGAGGAATAAAACATTTTAGAATAGCAAAGGAATAACCTGGTGTCATATAATGCGAATTGCACAACGAGTGGGTCGTCGAATGCTCCAACCCTTAAGAAAGCTTGATCTTGATCACCTATTAACTGTGGCGCATACCCTCTGTGGGAGATTACAAAAGCTTCTGGCAGAATTTTTTATTGTTGTCAGCCACAGCACTAAATAATTGCACAAAGCTCATTGCAAATGTGCAGCAGGTACCACGCTTTTCCGAACAATGTTGAAGGATGGCATAGTGAATGCCTGCCTACTACACAATGAATAATGGCGTGGTGGGTACCCCCTAAATGTGCTTGCAGCAGCTACCCAAAGAGGGTTAAAAAGAGGCTCTGAAAGGCCGCTCTTCCAGCTTTCGCTGTGACAGTGCTGCGCGTTAAGCACAGACCTAGCGGCTTTTTCTCTCTTTTTTTTTGTAGCTTTATGTTTAGTCACAATAGAGCTATTCATGTGCATTATGTTTAATTGTTTTGTTGTTTTGTCAGGCTTTTTTAATTAACCTATGTTTCAGCTTCTCATTATCTTTGGTTGATTGCTGCTATCTTTTCTACCATCTTTGATAAATAAGCCCCCCTTTTTTTCAAAGTTTTCTTTTCAAAACAGGTTTTGTATTCATTGATTTTTTTTCATTGAGTTTGCTCTTCACTGGATATTTTCTGAGACAGCCTTTTCCTCTCCCTCTCTTCTTCACATGTCCTGCTTTTTGTTAAAATTTCACCAGATTGATGTTGCCTATTTAAAACATCAGCATTCTTTACCATTTCTTTTTTGTTACCTCACCCCCCCCATCAAGGAAAACGTGTAGAGCCTTTACTTCTCCACTCCTCTCCACTATTTCAATTAATCCCCCACTTTCGGATGCGTCTGCTTCCATAGTTCTTGCTTCACTTTATGTATCTGCTGATGTACTTTCTTTTTGCCGTGGTGGTAGGAGGGAGCCACATGCGCAAACACCCCCAAGCAAAGCACTTGTTCTGATTATGACATCTCTTTGTTGAAATGTTGGCACCACAATAAGGCTTCACTTGTCACTCATAATTGATTAATTCAAACAGCTATAATTCTATACAGCTTCAATATCTTTGGTTCTTATTTTTCAAGCTTGAGGAACAGTACAGGTTGCTTTTTAGATAATACATATTTCTAAATAAGGATTTTATGATAGTTGGGCTCCTGTCATTTTTGTACATGAACATTACACCATAGTAGAAATATATTGCTGTGAAAAATGACATTTTCATGTCTAGTTAACAAAACTTGTTAATTAAAATTTTAATTATTGACTTGAGAGCATCTGTTTATTGAAAAAAAATGTTGGTGTGGGCCAAATAATGGCATAGTCACTTTTTAGAGTTTACAAAAGTTGCATGTAACTCGAGATATTCATTATAAAATTTTAAGGCCAATATCGAAACTGATGGCACTTGGCACCCAGGAAATGCGCCCTCTTTGTTGCAAGATACCGAAAGCACACTTGAAAAGGAAGTGATGAAATTTGAAGGTGTGCCAAACCAGAATGTGGTCAGGAAAATCGGCAATCATTCCGAGATACACAAGTAGACAGCTTATTCTTTGAACGTGATGTGTGCTGCTTATTTGGTTTGTTCTTACACTATAAACAGGCACGAAAAACTATTCCACCTGTATGCAAGAAAGAGCGCCACACTGTCTGGCCCTATGTTTTATGCTTCACAGAGAAAGAAAAAGTTGATATTACGGTTTTCTTTTGCACAGCTTCAAAGAAACTGATAAGCTCCGAGCACTATGTGCAAATGTAAAACAATCTGCTTGTGAAAGTGAGATGACCTGCCACTTTTTATGAAAAGGTATGGCCACGACATGCCTTCGTTCAAATTTTGTCACTTTTTCGTCACAGTTTGTTCCAGTCTGACGTAACAAGGTTGTCCCATTCTTTCACAATCATTTTCGATATCGTCCTTAAAATTCGATGATGAATATCTTGAATCACATCCAACTTGTGATTTTTAAAAAATGGGTATGCCGTAAATTGTTAGGCACTACAATTATTTTGTACAAACAACTGCCCTCAAGTGAATAATTGAAAGGTCATTTAACAAGTCTTGTTAATTAGTCAAAACAGTGTCTTTTCATCTGGGGCAAAGTATTTCCAGCTCGACGTAAAATGCGTGTGAGGAAATTAGAGGCATTTTACTGTCGTAGGTTTTTTATTTTAAAAATCTGTATTGAAAAAAAACTATTACTAATATCAATCATCAGTCTCATTTTTGTCCTCTTCTTGGCTGCCTTTTCAGTAAATGATGTTATTATTTCAACTATTTTCTCTGTATTGCACATATGTTCTTTCTTGTGTTTCTCAGGATGCTTCTTCATATTTTTATGGCTCTTTAATTTGGAACGTTCATAATATACTTGTTTCCAGGACGTGACATTAGACTTGAAAAGATACTGAGGGTGTATATAAAAGAAATATTCATTTATAGGTTGACGATGTGCATTAGTGAGTATCCGTGCAATGGTCTCAGTACAAGTCATGTTACCGACTCAGCCATGAAGTGTTTGAAACAGCACACATGTATTATGCCAGGTGCCCCCTTATATGAGTATAAGGGAAAATTAAGTATTAAATGGGCAACTCTTGACTGGAACCAGAAGAGCAAACTGAACTGCTTTGTTAGCCATTTTGATACTGTGGGCATTGCAGAATGTATTAATCTTTTCATTTATTTGCATTTGTTTCACCTAACGTGTGTAATACTACTACTATTACCTAGAATATCCTCCCGATGGAGGAATCTGCTGCTACCTGTTGGGCCTGCTTTCTGCATAGCTGATGATATCACAAAAAAGGGAGCAAGGAACTTTTTGCTTATTGGCATGAGATTGTATGTAAATTTTCTGTTGAATGTAGTGCTTTAACTTCTGGCTCAGATGTTCATGGGGCCCTATCTACAGATTGGTAATAATTTTTTAAAAACTTGAAGGATGCTTGAGATTTGCCTTCAGGAGTAGAATGGAATAGTGTAGTCAGGCCCCATGCACATCACCATCTCAATCGCTAGACTGGCTTTGGTTATCGGTGCATGGCTTAACCGTGCCACAATGAAACGAACGACTGTGTGCATAGCATTGGCTCTTTCAAACTATCCTAGAATGTCTACTGCAAGTACAGTTGTGAAGTGCCCACTGTGCTATAGTTCTTCCTTTTGTGAATCAGCGAAGAGCCCACCACACGTCCAAAAGGCAACACACTAACCTACGCAGCTGCTCACTTTGTTGATGCCTTTGCAGCAGATGATGAATCAATATGTCTGAGCACTTTTTAATGAGTGGGCCTTTGAAACACCAGCTCGTTGCACAATTCTCATGCTTTGATGCCTGGTGTGATTCTACTCTTCTGCTACGCAATATTACACGTGTTGAGGCTCCTTCGATTAGTACATGGTATTCTTATTGTGTATTTTTCCGAAGTAATTTCTGGCTTTGTGGTAGAACGCCTGCTTGCTATGCAGATGGCCTAGATTCAATTCTTACTCTAACCAAAAATTTTGATTTTTCATTTTATTTGCGTCCTTTTTGATTTTTCGATCATGGACAAGATGATGATTTTTCACTGTCAGCCGACGATGCCGATGCAGACACCATAATTTCTTCTAAACAAGCTGTTTAATGCAATCACGTTAATATGCTCAAAAATTGTGTCAGGGACCCTTGAAGGAATGGAAGCATTTAAAGGCATAGTCTGGCTTGTTATTTATGAAAAGCGATAATAACTGAATGGTTGTTGCAGGTGAGCCTATGCATCCACATTGGATAATCGAGTGTGTGATTTTGCTCTTTTGTGTGTTAAATTTAATTATTGAGTTCAGTATTAGCAGGTTTTCATATCTATAAGCTCATGTACAGCCAGGAAGACAGCAGTTGACAAAAACTATTTACTCTTGGATTTCTGAGATAGAAGTTCTCATGCAGTCTGTTACATCGTCACCTTCTTTTGTATATTTATTTATAAGAAGCTAACTGTGATCCTGAATGAACAATAAACTCCAGCTGTGCTCAAAGGCTTGAACATTTGCAAAGCCTGCATTTTGTTTTTGCCACAGACTGTAATCATTAGAAGTAAATTCCTAGAGCTTGCCTGATATTTATTTTACATTAATATCAGTGCGGTAACCATTGCTCATTTTTTGTATTTTTTGAAGTTGCCAGTCGTTAGTTTATTTCTTATAGAAGAAACTTGTTGTTTGATTATTATGTGTATTGGTCAAACCAGGTGTGCCCGTTCACTGTAGCGAATTGGTCCTGCTGGATGCTGAAAAATGGAGTTCTGAGTGCCGGAAAGTTGCATCTCAGTTTCCCGAGTGTTCCCTCGCTGAGCTTTTAATGCCACACTTCTGCCTTGTGAGTACTGTGCTCATGTTTTTTTTATAATTCTGTGCTTTGCATCTTATTAAAAATAATTTAGTTTCACTTTCATTAGAAAATACTGCTCATCTCAGTGACTGTGTAATGATTAGTCATGCTTTCCACATAACTTTGTTACATTGTATAAAAGTTTGCTACAGGGATACTGTACTTAGGTTTTCTAGTTGCATTAAAGTTTTTGCATTGACCTGTACAAACTCATGGAAGTTTAAGAATTTACTGCCATTTTCAACTGTAATCATTTGGCACTCTTCTTGCGGGGGAAGTGCTCATATATGGCCGCACAGGGCCCTTTTCACTCTTGTAATTCTCTTGAGAGGAAAGAATGTAGCAACATCAATTTCTCTTTCTCAAGTGAGACAAATCAGCTTCATCGCTGTTTTTGGAATGATGACTTGGCAGTAAATTCCTTCAGTTTCAACCAGCTTAGTATACTTTCTGATGCACTGTACTGTGTGGCACAAAAAAAAAAATGAAGGAAAGGTAATAATAACGGGCATAAAATATCAAAAATAGCTGCAAGTTATGACTCATGTATGAGCACTTTGATTGTGGTAGCTGTGTAAGCACTGTAATGATAAAACAGTCTATCTTTCAAACGTCAGTAATTTAAAGTGAAATGACCTGCTTTACATTGCATAGAAGAGCATAGGAATTCCCTTTTCATCAAGTTATAGAGCAGGATCACGTGTCAAGCTCTAAAATATCTTATTTCTCAGCATTGTCTGAGCCCGTGCTAAGTGCTTTCTTTTAGGGTTTCTGAAGCATCCTCAAAGTGATAAAAAGTTTTATGTGTTGTGTCTTGTATATTCTTCATTTGAGATTGGTGCACATGTTTTCTTGTGTGAATCAGGCATGAAAAAAGCTCTGAAATCGACACTGTGAAGTGATGGTGTGTTTTACTGCCCTAATTTACAAGCTTGGTAACTGGGTATCCCTCTAACAGCTTGTTTCCCGGTGCTATAGTCGCAGCTGCTTGTGACATCTTAGTCAGAGCTATGAAAATTAAAGACCAGGAAAAATTACCAAATTCATGTGGGTTCAGACCAAGAGCTCCTTTACATAAAAGTGTGTGATTGAGCATGTTCTATAACTGCACATTGTTCCTAATGAAGAAAAGATCTAAAGCGCTTAAAAAAAAATAACAATGCTCCGCCGCAGTGGCCTAGTGGCTAAGGTACTCGGCTGCTGACCCGCAGGTGGCGGAATCGAATCCTGGCTGGGGAAGCTGCATTTTCAATGGAGGCAAAAATGCTGTTGGCCCATGTGCTCAGATTTGGGTGGACGTTAAAGAACCCGAGGTGGTTGAAATTTCTGGAGCCTTCCACTATTGGCATCTCTCATAATCATATGGTGGTTTTGGGACATTAAACCCCACATAATATCAATCATCAATGCTTTAAATATAATAATAATTATTGTTGAGATGTTACGTTTATGTCCCAAAACCATGACATGATTATGGGGGATGTTGTAGTGGAGTGCTCCAGAAATTTCGACCATTACGTGTTCTTTAGCATGCACCTAAATCTACTTATGGATCTAAACGAGACATGAAATTTGTTCAATATAATGACTGCTATGCACAACTGCTCAACATAACCATGTCATGTTGCGGCAAATCTGGTCTGTAAGGATAACGTTGGCTCTGTTCTACGCATTCGAGTCAAAATTATGCCGATATGACCCAAACTGAACACTGTGCACTGCTTTAGTCCTAAATTGTCGTGTTTCAATCAATGCGTATCGTACACGGGCCTCTAGAATTTTACTTTTATCGATGTTCAGCCGCCGCAGTCGGGATTCAGTCAGCAGTTTAGTACCCTAACTAGTAGGCCACCGTGGCTGGTATATGCTCCTAGAATAGTTTTAATGGGGTGTTATCTGAAAATACGAAATTCTTTCTTTTGTGACTTAAATTACGTATGGATTAAAGGTGACGAAGGCCCAAATGAGATACGAACATTGCACCTTTGTTCTGACATCTTTTGAAGGAAGAAAGAATGTGATTTAATTTTATTTTTTGGCAATGCTTTGTTGTGTATATTCATACCATGCACCTTATTGAGTGCCCGATTTCGTGGTGTGCTCTTTAGCCGTTCACGTCATATAACTAGCTCCTGGAGCATGTGCTGTATGTTTTGAGTCATGTGTATCATGATAAATCTAAATTTTAAACATGATTACACCCACTGTGGTAGCTTAGCACATAATATGCACAGCTAATCTTGAGGGAAGCGGTTCAACTCTGTTTGCAGCAATCACATTTCAATGAAAACAAAGTGCTAGAGGCCTAAGTACTAAATGATGTCGGTGCATGTTAACTCTTTCATTACCACATCTATTCAAATCGATCACCGGTGATCAGCACTTTGGATTGTCGATTTTGGCATGTGGAATTTGTTTCTCGTGCACCCAGGACTTTCTAGTGATTAGTATAGCCACTGAACTTTCAGAATCAATTTGGATTCACCTGTTTTGGCAACATAGTGATTTTTTACAGATGTTTGCATGAGCCAATGTTCGTGTGTTATTGGGAAAATGCACTTGGCTGGTGAACTTGTAAGAAGTGCGTGCCCCTCGTGGTTATGCTACATTACAATCAAAGTTCTGTAATGAAAACAACCTTGCAAGACAAATATCAAATCAAAGTGTCAGCTTCGCAATCTGCAGTGCTCAGCAGTAATGATTGCCAGAAATTTATGGAAACTATTCAATAGAAAGCTGTTGCTGAGCGTTCGGGGAAATTTATTGTACAAAAAAATATTTCTGAAGGTTTCTGGACTTGGGAACTCTTCCACCTTAGGGTGACACCGGGCATCGCTCAAAACACTGTTTCGAAATGAACAATTATTTCTCTCTCTCTTTCCGCCACGTGTATAAAGTGGGGAGGTGGCCCTCTCAGCCAGTTTTCAGCAGCTTTGGTTTCACCCGTATCGTGACATCAGACACAAACCCGCATTTAGTGTCATTAGTTGCTCCTATCATGTTGTCTTCATGCGCGCATGGGTGTGCACCTGCACTGCAAAAAAAACGTGCCTCTCGAGACTGTCTTGAAACTGCATCTGAGGAAGAGCTTAGAGTCCGAGGATGACAGCACCTCAGCTTCAAGTTTTATGGCAACGATGTTTTGCATCAGCCTGAGGCATCTGCAGCAGTTAATGTATTTGTTTTGTTTACGGCCTCAAGTTGTGTCTTCCACAGCAAGTGCATAGCTGCCGACCTTTGTGCACAAACTTATAGCTACTCTACTTACGTGCGAGGTCCACACGTCTTGAGGCTCAGTGTGCTAGTGCCGGCTGCAGAGCTTCTCATCGCAAGAAGGCCATCGGTGCATATCTTGGCCCTGACTACGGAGCAGCGTGAAACATATTAGAACTGCGTGCGATATTGTTCATTTTTAAATAAGATGTGCAAATATGCACATAAATGTGCCTTGATGCCTATATTGAAACTATAACCTATGCGGAGTGAGGTGGCTTATGGAAGGAGGTGACGCTAAATGAAATATCGAAGTTCATTGGACACCTGATTTATAGAGGGGTGATTCACATCATGGGCATCTATCTATATTGTAACACCTGCAGGTTCTTATTACAAATAAAAACCAAAACTTTACTGAGAGAAGTGCACGAGTTCACTTTCTTTTCATGAAAAACCAAGCAAAGCTTTATCACATGGCACGATCAACGAAGCAGCACATTGGATCTGATTTTTTTGTCTATGTGGATAGAACATTTTGTACAGCATTTATTATTTTTATACTGTTCTTGGGTCATTTATCCTCAAAATTTATATTCAGAATTTTATTTGTTTTGAATATTTTTGTATGTATAGTGCTTTTTATTGCACTGCTTACCAGCTGGCAACCGAAAATTACACATCTTTCACATTTTTATTCATTCCAGAATATATTTGTTGCTCTACAACGTATATTTTTTAAAAATAGCATTTTATTGTGCAAAATTCGGTATGCTTCCCTGCGTGCTGGAGTACTTTTCAAACTAGCAAAAACTGTTTTCCCGACACATATGAAAAATAACCATATTCACACGGTAACGAAATAGTTAAGGAATACCAGGTGGTCATAATCTCCAAAGTCCTTCACTACAGTGTGCTTTTTTATAATGCAGTAGATCTTTCAGTACATAAAACTCCAGATAATAAATTAAACTTTTCTTGCTCTAAGTGCTCCTCTAACATTGAAAGTCACTTCAATGATTGTTTTATGTAGCTCCCAATTTGTGTGAGCAAGATTATTATTTACTTCGCACTTTACATTAGCGTAATTGAAATTCTAATCAAGAAACATCTGCGAGATCAAACCAACACATCGCATTGCCTGCGAGCAAAAACAATAAATTGTATTATGTTACTATCCTAAATCACAAAATTTTTAACAGATTGTATTAAAGGCGCCCTGCAACACTTTGTGAGCATGGTCAGAACATGCTGCCGATCGGTAGCAGAGGCTCCCGAGAACACGCGAGCCAAATATTATAGTGCAGCACGCGGCCCGGAATTCGCAATAAATTATCAGTCAGCTGAACATCGCTTTCTCTTCTCTTGACAAATGACAGAAGTCGCTCATAAATCACTTGTTGAATGCCATCTATTTGCCATTGGCCGATTTGAACTTGGCGCGCTCGGCTGTTACAGAGATCGCCGCAAGAGGCCGTAACTTGTCCACGTGCGCACACGTGCGATCACGCTGAAAAAGCTGCCTATTCCAAGAAAAACAAAGAAAAAAAGTGCTCAAGGTCATGAGGCGCGCGTGACATATTTTCTTTGCCCCTGCCATCCCTCCCTGCGTAGCTTCCAGCACTTTCATCGGGACGAGAGAAGAGAGAATGAGATTGCAGCGTGCGACAAATCTTTGTAACTCCGCTCATACTGGACGGATTCTTAAAGTTTTTGCTGTGTTGAATTCGTGAAACAAAAAAGCTTTTCCTGTGACTTCATTCTATGTTTACTTGAGTGTTTCAGGGCCCTTTTAAAGAGGTGTGAAAAAATGTGTAATTGAGTTTGTCTTGATTTTTTGTGGTGTATTCTGGAATAAGGCTAACATGAGTCGAGTGGGTCCCTGACATTATCATAGAGATTGTTTAAAGAATGGTGGTTTATCAGTGCAGCAAAATATTACGAGCAGTCTCAAGAACCACGTTGCACATTTTTTGGTAGATGTAAGGGAGTGTTAATATTTGGCCCCCATGTTTACAAAAGTGGACTTAAGCCCAGGAATTTCTTATTCACCGACTCCAAAAGGGGCTGTTGGGCTGATTTAAAATATTCTCACAGAAACTGCAAGCCATAGACTTGTGGAAGTAATGTGTTGAAAGTATTCAAATGATTAAAATGAGTTTCCTTTGTTATGCCAGTGAGGTCTGTCTAGCGTGTTGTTTGGATTAGCATCCAACTCTTTTCCAATTTTCAGTGGTTTGCAGGGGCTACTTCGGAGGAATGGAAGATTTTGTCGGCTCAGTTCAAGAGGGTGCTGAGTATGGATGCAGGCCATAGGGTGTCCCCTGCTATCTTTATTCAGGAACTTGTCATGTGCCTTATTGGTTGCAAGAGCTATGTTGCTGTAAGCAACTGGAGGTACCTGTTCACGTGCTTTGCTTATACTGTCATGGTGAGTGCCATACATCTTTAGAATGGGTTCCTGACCTTAACATAGATATTGTGTAAAGAATGATAGTTTATCAGTGCAGCAAAATATTATGAGTAGTCTTAAGCATCGTGTTGTGCATTTTTTGGTAGATACAAAGGAGCACAGAGTATAAAAAAAAATGAGAAAAACTCTACATTGAAGCAGGTGGGAGTCAACCAATAATATAGCAATTCCAAGCAGAGCATTCTAACCACTACACCATGGTAACTTTGTGCAAAAACAGGCCAATAATGCTTCTAATAGTGCTGACAAACATCAGTGGCTTTCTGTTGGGCTGATCTAGTACTCCCCACCAAACAATTGACTGAGATGCAGGGCCCGTGACATTGATGAATGTGCACTGTTGCACACTTTTCCTTCGTCGCCATTAGTGTTTAGACTGTGCTCCAAATACTGTCGGTGAGGTTCTGAAAGAAGTGCCTAGAATACTAAAAAAAAAGCATTTCATTTAAGTGCACCAAGTTTCGTGCTGCTTGCCTGTTTACTGTGGTGTTTAGGCATGAAGTATTGATTCAAGTCATTTTAAAACTTGCAGTTGTGGGTTAAGTGCTGAATATATTTTTCTATTTTTCTTTTAAATAGCTCCTATCGGGGGACTGGAGAGGTGGTATGAAAAGAGCCTAGAACAAGTCATGTCCAAACAGCGTACTGCTCTTCAGGTGGTAGTGTACTTCAAGTACACTACATGTTGTAGTTCACACCTTAGCTTGAAAACTTCAGGAATGCTTTTATGACAAGGCAATCGAGCAACAATGTGGCATTACTTATGTTTTGGAACATAAAGGAGCAATAGTACACCAGGGATGAGAAATGTGCATAATTTTACAGTCATTAAATATAGGTGAGGCTCATTGTAGTGGTAAGACTCAAATAATGTGCTTCTTGCATGTGTAGAGCACAGAAGTTTTGGTTGTAACAGTTCAATCGTGGTTGCAGGAGTGCCTGAAGAATACAAGGAAGCTTACGGAGGAAGAGTTGCATGAAATTGTTCTGGCTCTTGTATTTGCCCTGTCAAGTCTGCCGAGCCAGTGCCTGAAGCAAGAGTTATTGCTACTTGTTGACGTGGCTCAGTGTAAAAAGACTTCAGTTTTTGGAGAGGAACTGGTGAAAATATTTCGGGAGGCACTTGCAACACCGTGTATTCAAAGTGAGTTGGTGTCGGGAGTGGTGAAAGCATCAGTGCACAAGCTGCTTGCCCACCAAGGGGTGACTAGTAATAGTGATGCTTTAGTGTAATTTTCAGTGTGTTTACATTTGTATATAGGTTAAGCGTTGTCATAAATAAAAATCCAGAATATGTGTCTCTCTATTTTTTCTCAACAATAGCATTTGCCTTTTTTATCACAGTAATAACATAACACATATATCACTAATTGAGAACTATGGAAGCTTACAATAGAATCAGCTTGCACAGATTATGGTAAATTGGAGATCATTGGGAGAGTGGCCGAAAATAGCCTAATAGTGATAATATTTATTTATTTATTCATAATACCCTACAGGCCCCGAAGACCATGGGGTAGGGGGGTAGAGAAAATTCAGCATAAATAAAGCATAAAAAAACTGCACCAAGGAAAAAAAAGAAAAATTATACAATTGAAGAGAAAAGAACAAGTGCTATAATACATTGTAGTAAAACATCTGTATACAAAAATCAAGGGAATACATGCCGAGGTAAAAGACCCTTCCTGCTTAATCCTTAAGATGACAGTATTTTTTTCTGGAAACAGAATCAAGAGGGATAATGTGAATACTGCAGTTTTTAATATATACTTAGAAAGGGCCCTGCAACATTTTTTCAGCATGGTTAGAAAACGCTGCCATTTCGGTAGTTTAGGCAGCTGAGAACATGTGAGTCAAACATTATAGTGCAATACACGGCCTGGAACTTGCAATTTATTCTCAATGTTGGCTAGCAATTGCGGGCTATGCTCTTGACAAATAATACTAGGGGTGTGCGAATATTCAATATTTCAAATGTTTTTCTTTAGTGTTTCCTATTCGATTCTATTTGCACTGGAATTTTACTATTCAAACTTCCCAAAGACAAATATAGTTAACGTAAATTGACTCTTTCAGATTGTCGATATGCTTAACTTCACACTGTAGTATTGCAGCAAAGCTGCCTTTTTGGCTCCACTATGGTCGAACTTTCTAAAAACACAGTAAGCATTCAATTAAAAAAAGCTCCTTCAAATTTTTTTTAATATGCTTCAGCTCATCACATTTTTGTACTGTGGCAAAGCTCAGATTTGGGTGCACGTTAAAGAACCCCAGGTGGTCTAAATTTCCGGAGCCCTCCACTACGGCGTCTCTCATAATCATATAGTGGTTTTGGGACGTTAAACCCCACATATCAATCAATCAAGCTCCATTACGGCAAAAAATGTATTGACTTAAGAAAATGCTGGTTCCAACATGGAGATGACAGATATGGCAGAAGAGGGGTTTAGTGAATGCTGTTTTATACTTGAAATTCGGGTAGCGGAATCTGAAAAATTGGACGCTGAAGATTTTTAGCATCCAAAATTTTAGGTCTTTTTATATACAGTAAATTTATTAAGCGACATTAGAAGGGACTAAGAAAATGTGTTCAATTTAACAGGAGTTACATTTAGTGGGAGGTGAAGAGGTGAACAAGAGTGCAGAATACAAGTATGAAACCAATCTTGTCAGAAGCACTTGTTACCTTTTGGCAAGAGTTTCGTTCAAGAGATTTTCGTTTACCGAAAGTCTACTATAATAATGTCTACGAGGCAGATTTGGAACACTGCATCAAGAAAGCACACCTTTATCTGCCACATCAGTTGGGCTTCCACAGAGGTTGAGAAAGGAGGAAAGGCTGAGGAAATAGCATCTTTGCCTTTCACATGTGAAGTGTTGTAGACAACACTTTGGCTGTCCAAAATGATGTACAGAGGAATCCACTGTTAAAAAGAACATTGAAGCGCGTGTCGTCTGCTCGGCACCACCAGTGGCCGGCTGTGGTAACTAGTTTCGCACAGGAGCAGTGAACGCTGTGGGCGGCACTCGTTTGTCGTCTGCTACAGTTGCAGCCGCGCTTTCGCTTGTTGTGAAGCCAGCCGTCCCTGCGCTTAGAAATTTGTGCGCAGGCTGCGTGGTCACACTCGCATGGAAAGCTGTGGCAATGCTGAAAGAAAATTAGATTATGTAAAATACTACCTCATTGATATTTTATGGGTGCTAAAGAAACATACGGACATCTTTTTGTTACATAGCTATTATAAAAAAAAATACTTTTCCTTGTGGAGCATGTACTTCATGTGCACCAATGCAGATTCGAGCTGCTGCAGTGCGTAAGGTGAACAAAAAATTTACAAGCGCCTTTAACTAGCACCACCAGAGAGCTTTCTCAAAGCGGGAAGTTCTTTATCTAATGAGAAGGCCAACAAAAGATGACGATCCGGCTGATGTGTCAGGTCACATTTATCTGATTATAAATAATTCCCACATTTTTTCTTGTAGCTCGAAGGAAAGAGACTACCTATTTTTGAGATTTTGCGACCTCAGCCGCACTTTGCGATCAGCTGAACCACGGCCTCATCTGTAGGAGATGAGAAACGAGCGCTGCCCACAGTGCTCATGCAAGAAACTAGGTGCCACAGCCGGCTGGCGGTGGCATGCAGCAGAGGATACGTGTTCCGGTATTCACTTTAACAGTGGACACCTCTGTAGATAAATACAATTTGGCCTCTGCATTGCCTCGTTCTTAGTAACTAGGAAGCACCACCTGCCTAGTGTATCACCAACCTAGCCAAAAAAAGTACTTCATGCTGCTATCTCATAAGAATATGCTAGGGAATCCTGTCCAACTTATTTTACTGCAATTTCGCTTTGAAGTATTGTAAAATATCCTACAAATATCTGAAAAATATTCTATTTGATTTGCACTCGCACTTAAATATTTGAATTCACTTTGCACCCAGAATTTCGCTATTCACACAGCTCTAAATGATTCCACAAACCCAAATGACTACACCATCAACACAAAGTCCACAATCATTGTTTGATTTGAACATCTTGAGCTGCATACCTAGTTACTGCGACTGTCACTAGATGCTGAAATGTGCCTGCACGCTCACTTGCTATGAGCCTGAAAGTAAGGTGCTTGTTTGAAGAAAGAAAAGGAAGTATTCAAAATCGCGCTAATGAATGGGTGTACCTTCTTGCTTCCTTGTCACCCCCCCATGCCCACGTAGCCTTCAGTGTGCTTGCTGGTATGAAAAGAAAAAGAAAGCGCTTGAAGCATAGGATTAATTCCTGTAGGTATGCTCATACTTGATGGATTCTAAAAATTTTCGTGGCAGTCAGTCTGTGAGGCCACAAACTCCTTCAATTAAGCCATTCAGTGATTACTTGAAAAAGTGTTGCAACTGACCCTTCAAGGTCAGTTCCAACCAAAAATACCCCTATAATTATTGAAAAGTCTGTCTGCTACAGCAGTGGCCAGACTGTTCACCACTAAACAGGCAGACTTAATGGCACATGCTGAAGGCACTCTGTGAAATACTGTTTAGATGGAAGACTTGTACCAGCCACTATCTTTACCTTTGACTCTGGGTCAGCAAACCAGTCGGCCATAAGTTTTTTATGCCGTCTTTAGTAACTTGCATGACATGCATATGCTATAGTCAAGCAGCAAAGCAACAGCTGCAATGTTAACATGAACTATCTAGAAACAGTTGCCCTGCAGTACTGGTCATATCGATCAATGAATAATTTATTAATCAGAGACTTATATCCTGCAAAACAGTTAATTATCATATATATCTATCTTTCAATTGATCTATTAAAACTTTGAATAATTGTTTTATGAAAAGTGACAGCATTGACACATCCTAGAATGCTGAGCAGTGCGCCACTTCCATAAGAGGCGAGAACAGCTGTCATGTTTCAACTCAAGTCTAGATTGACTCTTTGCTGGAGCTGGCCCAGTACAGCCACAGGTCCAAAGTTCCATTCTTTTACTCTATACTGTACATGCATTATGTCACATTGTCAGGCCATGTAAATGTGCTCTCTGTGAAGGCCGTTCTTCTATAGTACTACTGGCCCAACTAATACACAAGAAATTTTTGGAGTGGTGTAGCTTTTATTTATTGGACATTTGTTAGGCTGTGCTGCACTGCACACTATGCCTCAAAGCAAGAAAACTAAAATCTACCGTGCCATCGAACACTGAAATCTCATGTTGGGCCAAAACTTTTTTTCTTCAGGCATAGCTTCACTGAAGGCTGCATTGTAATAATGGACCAGGAGGTGCCAAACCATGGATTCTCTCACAATTCTAGGCTTGCAGACACAGTTGTAAACACAGTAAAATAGTCTAAGAAAATCTACCAACATTGGCAGCTGCCACCTGCGGTAGCATTCACGCTCTCTATTTTTACTTTGCATAACTGTTAAGGGGGAGATGCTACTCGAAAAAGGTTTTTTTTTATTTCATAACCCAGCTCCTTGAAATTTTAGGTGTTAGTAAAGCTTGCAGTGCTGATTTCATAACTGCAATTATTTGTTTGATAGCTATAGTAGTTCCGGAGTTACTACAACTTTGATATCAAAATATAGTGTTTTTTGTGCACATAATAAAGCTTACTAAAAATTTTCACACAGAATTGCAAAATGGCTCATTCTGCTGCACTTGAGCAGTACAATACAGAAAAGTACCTCAAACAGAAAATTTATTTGCTACATTAAAAAAAAAAAAATTAAAAGTACTAAATGCATATTTTACATCTCTCTATCAGTGTATCAAGTTGTGTAACAAAAAATCTGTGATGTATAATGCAACCTAAAGTAGATACTTGTATTCTAGAGTGGCTGATTAAGCTCTGTGCAAAATTTCATCAAGATAGGACTATTTTATGCCTAAAAAAGATTGTGCACAAGATGAGAGAATTACCTCAAAATGGAAATCGAGAAAAATGCATTTGAAAGTTGTAAATATGTTTACTCATGATTACACAGTGCGATTTGCACAAAACTTGGTGATATCATAGAAGGGACACAGCTAGAGCACCTAAAATTGTCCTGCTCCATATGTGGATCCTTCTCGCCGCTTGAGAAGGGAGTCATCAAGGCGCGCTTTCTTTGCCACGTTCCGCCGATGGGCCCTTGCCTCGGCTGTTTCACACGCAGACATTCTTTCGATTCTCCTCTGGTCGCGGGATTGGCCCAGGGTGATCAGTTGATCTGGTGGGACTACACCAAGCTCCTCTAGCACGTGTTCAAAGCTTGAATGTCCTTTATTGAACCACAACACGGCCATAGCAGCTGCAGTTTCCACTGTTGTCCGGGAGGCAAACTTAGTCTTCGGACACAACAACCAGATTTTGCTGTTCAAAGATTCTGCAGCGTTTTGGGTCTTCCCTTGGATACAACGCACCAGCAACTTTTCATCTGTGAGCCGCTTGTAAATGGGAAGCACAGCCAATCCTTGAGCCTTGGTCAAGATTGGTGTGTGGTCGGGTGGGGCCTCCCCAAGCGCTTCAGCTCGCCTATGCTTGCACCAGGAAGTCGCCCCTTCTGGACAGTATCGGTGGCTGCCTGCTGTGTTGCTCGATGATGAATGGAAATATGAGGCCCAGATGGCACGATGCATTTTCAGAATATCACCTCTGTTGTTTGTGATTGCAATACGGTAATAGTTCTGCAGCTTCTGAATTGTGCCATCTGTCAGCTTTTCCCCTCGTGGAAGTCTTGTTGGCAGTTTCCGAAGTGCAGTGCCTAGACGCTTGGCCACATGGTTTGTGCACTCCTCCTTGTCCACAACAGCTTCACCATATACCTTGGCCTCAGCGACAGCGGTATAAGCTTTGCTGTCCCCATCACTGAGGAACTTTGTGAAGCGCAATGGTGTTGTGTATGAGGATGTCCTGCCTCATATGCGCAAAGCTGCCTCAGTCTCCATGGCATGAGAGGAGCACTCTGTATTTTTTTCGCAGACAGGTGTGTGGAATGCTTGCCATATTTCTTCCTCATCACCCAAGTCCTGGTGCCGGCTACAGGCAAGGCAGTAATTCGATAGCACTTCAAAATCTAGGCACAAACCAGTGTCCACAGACACAGCAGTGCCGATGCCATTGTGGCTCTTGTGCCCTCTTTTTTGCCATGTGCCATCATACATGACAGCAACATCAGCCCCATCCACTTTCTCTTTAGTTATCATCCGCGCTTTCGCCAGGTTTTCTTGCACAGCTTTGGTAGCTGCAGCATGAACTTTTTTGCCAATTGCAATAAAAGTCTTATGATGCATAGGTATTGGCAGTCCAAGAATAGCGCAAAAACGCGACAGCTGTTCATGCCCAATGCCTATTGCACGCGCAGCCACAACTACCTTCACATTGACAGCGAAGCTGTCACGCGAGCTGCCGCTTCGGTAGCTCCAGTCATCACCGGCATCGGTGGGCTGTCTTTCCGGCAGAACACGCCGCGAACTATGCGCGGCAGAAACCACTGACTCAGGACACTCACTGTTATCACAGTGCAGCTCGAGGAACGAAGAGAGGCCCTTACGCTTACTTGCGGTGTCGCGAACGACGAGTCCAGCGGTGTGGCATGTTGGACAAACAGCACGGCTTACCATCGATGTCAGTGCGCCGATGTCACAAAATACTCCGCTCACAGAGCCACAAACACTCTTCGTTCTTTCGCTTTCGAACTGTTCAATCTTTTTTTCTGATGCGCTGATGAACTTGATCGCGGCGTCGATTTCGTCAAAGTTCCCGCAAGCCGCCGTATCCCCGCTGCCTTGATTAGGCCTAGTGGCCCGCGGCTCGCATTCTTCTACCGCTGCTTTGCGCTTCGGTTTACGTCGACGCCCTTGGTACTTGTTCTTGCTTGCAAACTTTCGTGCTCGGAAGTCTCGCTTCTTCGAGTTATCCATGGTGAACTCGGAAAAACGTAGAAACGCACGGCAAGTGCCGATCGTCGCAAGCGCTCAGCGAGCGAGGCCGATCAGATGTAGCCAATGGCGGCCTCGGTAGCGTACCATGTGACCGGTAGAGATGCGCGAAGCGGCTGCAGCTTGGCTGCAAACCGACTTGGAAACGACTGTTTTGTGAAATTCCTCACTAAAATACGAAACTAGGGGGACGCCTGTACACTAGAAGGAGCCTTGATCTACACCACCGAACAAACCCCGATGGCGGACGTCATCGTGTTGCCGAGTGGCGGATTTTCAAAAATAGCCGTCGGATGCGTGAATTCGCGACTTCGGCAGCTACCTTCACTAGCGCAGATCGACTTTTTACCACTTTCTCGTTTGAATTCAGCTATGACCTTTGGGGAAATGATAGTTGAATGATCAAAAGTGATTTTAGAAGCAATATCTCAAAAGTGGAAATTTTCGCAAAAAACGCGATTTTTCGACCCGCATCTCCCCTTAAAATGAAAAGTTTATAACAGCCATTGGACATCTCCATCCCGGCATAAATTGGCACAGCTGAAAACATGAAATATTTTGCTTAAAAGGCATATGTATCTGAGTTTTATGTGCCAAAACTGCAATATTAGATACACTGTAGTGGGAGGCTCTGCAGATTCAAACCAGCTGCGATTCTTTAAGGTGGATCTAAATCAAAGTACATGAGGTTCTGGCATTTCGCATCCATAGAAATACTACTGCAGCAACCAGGATAGAGCCTGCTCTTTGAATTAGCCACAGAAACAGAGCTGGGGACAACAAAAAGCGTGGGCATCAGGTTTTGGGCTACAGTTGGCCGCACAACGTTTCAGGGGCTCTACATTATCGTTTCAACTACATGTATCAGCTTCCATGTAGTGCTTTCAAAAGAATAAAAGTTAAAGATATGAAGTTTAATTTCTGTCATTTTCTCACCTCCATGTGCCCACCTATGCAGAGCAACAAAATTGTCAATGGAGCGTCAGCTGGTTAACGTTAGCTTTCTTTGGATGCGATCATGCCTTTGTATGGCCTGTGGTGAACACTAAACCTGCCGTGGCGCTGCCAGCTTGTCGCAGAACAACATTCCATTTCTTTCCTCTACATATATGTATAGCCTCCATGCCTTTTCAGGTCATTGTGATATGGCACCGTTCCGCAGGTTTCAGAGGGAGGTTGCTGTTGTGGACCGGCTCGTTTCCATGTGCACTTGCTTAACTCGGTTCAATGGCACAACTTTCATCTTTCCGCCTGAATCCTGCAGAACAGCGCCACATCCAAATACTTTGAAAAGGTACGAAGGAAGCGTTGCACAGGCAGGAAATAGAATTGCGTGCTGTGACACGCTGGCCACACTACGGCTGCATCGTGGCACATTCAGAGTTCACAACAGGTTCATATGCAAAAAAAGCGAAGGATTTCTCAGATTAGGGAATTATTGATCTGGGATACCAAAACAAGCATTTCAGCCAACTGACCTTCCTTTCCTCTCTGGTAAAGAGCACATAGTTCAGTAAACAATTGCTCTCTGGTAAAGAGCACATAGTTCAGTAAACAAAGGCATGTAATTTTCTTTTCCACCTTGGCATAACAGATTTTTTTAACTTCTTAATTTAGCCTCATCTTTCGCTTGTGCCATTTTTCTTGTTTTTTGTATAGTTATGCAGTGATTCACTCAATAAGTGCCATTTCATAGCTATGTTCATTGTTACATAATTTCCCATCACTTCAAGCCTCTATTTTTTCTGTTTTTGAGCCCTTCACTAGTAACCAATTGGAAATATATTTAGTGTTTGAAAAATTAAACATTCTTTATCAAACATTTACAAACTCCATTCTTGTTTCACCTATCTGAAAATAACATGAGGTCTTATGTGACCGTATACTTCATTTCAGTCATCTTTAATGCCCTCGCCAAGAATATCAATTATTCGACAGAAAAGCACTCATTGATTGCAATTCAACAATTGATGTCTACACCAATGAACGATCAATTGCTTATCAATTGTAATATTAATGAATCATCCATATTACTCTGCTGCTTTCATTTCCACTTTTTTCATCTATGTCAAAGATTAAAGAACTGATTTTTTCACATAAGTACTGATAAAAAAAAGAGACACAACGCAAAGTATTAGGCTAATATCACTGGATTCAGAAGCATTTCAAAGCAACACAAGAAGTACAGAAAACTCTGAAAATAAACATGGCCTTCAGACACTACAAAGGCCATATGTTGTGGAATTCATATGCTGTTGAAATTCCCCAGCCATGCAATGATCTCAAAGAGCTCACAGAGTGCACAGTTATCAATCTTGGAGAGGCTGCAGTTGCTGTCTACAGCTATAAAGTATATACTGAACTTCGTATGTCATCTAAATCTTCAAAATGCACAAAGTTACTGTTGTATAAAACGCTTATACTTCCTATACTAGAATATGCTTCATGTGTCTGGAACCCGTATAAAACATGTGTTGTCAACAAAATTGAATCTGTACAAAGAAAGGCGACTTGTTTTATTTGCCATCGCTATGATTATAACTTTTAACCTTCATCAGCAATGAATTCCTTGAAACTCCTTCTCGTATCCACCAGACGGTATATTAATTTTTTGAAGCTATTGCACTCATTTCTTCATTCAGCTTCTCGGCTATCTCCAGACAATTACATATCATATGCTAATACTCTTTCAAACAGATGTTACCACAGCCTCAACTTAAAGGCTTTCTTTATGCACACAAATATTTTCAAGAGCAGTTATTTTCCTAGTTATTAAAAGGTGGAACGAATTACCGGGTAGTATTCGTGAATTGTTGTTGTTGGATTTTGTAGATGCACTGTTACGATAAATCATTGTTTTTTTGTTTTTTGCAGTTTTGTCAACCTTGTTAACAGTGTATTTTGTTCACAACAGTGCACCCCACTCCTGCAATAGCCCTGCATAGAGCTGCAGTATTTAAAAATAAAATAAATTAATAAATAGCACTGGCAATATAATTCCTATTAGAAATTACAAATATTCACACAGACCTTTCATGATCCATTCATTTTCAAAGGCCTGCCAGGTATGGCAAGCTGTTGCAGGCTTTCTTTTGCAACATGAGCTGTTATAGGGTAAATGCAATAGCAGATTTTGGTGGCAATGTCATTTGCTGCCAGAGGTGTCTAGGAAATGTATCAGTTTCTTCTGGATTCACACCCAGATACTCTTCGTGGCAGTTGACTATTTTATCACAGAGCCACATCAGTGCTCGAAACTGCTTTGGAAAAAGACACTATTGAGTGTTTCCTGTTGATTGAAGATTCACATTAGACCCCGCCACGGTGGTCTAGTGGCTAAGGTACTCGGCTGCTGACCCACAGGTCGCGGGTTCGATTCCCGGCTGCGGCGGCTGCATTTCCGATGGAGGCGGAAATGTTGTAGGCCCGTGTACTCAGATTTGGGTGCACGTTAAAGAACCCCAGGTGGTCAAAATTTACGGAGCCCTCCACTACGGCGTCTCTCATAATCAAATGGTGGTTTTGGGACGTTAAACCCCACAAATCAATCAATCAAGATTCACATTAGCAGCTATGCAAATATTGTGTGACACAAGTGGCCCGATTAGTGGAGACACTTAGTGGGCACATTGCAATGTGCTCATAGAAGAGTTTCACATTGACTGAAAATTCACATTAACAGCTATGCAAATATTGTGTAGCACTAAGTGTCTCCACTAGTGGAGACACTTAGTGGGTACTTTGCAATGTGCATGTAAGATCACAAAACACACCTGACAGTGCGTGTTTCAATGTGCACACTCAACATGTGAGCACAATGAAACACTACACTCAATGCTCTGTAGAAAAGTTTACAGTTGGCTTTTGGAATGCCATTCCTTTGGCATATGCTTCGAGTGTGCTGTGTGTTTTGCGCAGGTTATGCAGGTTACAGTTGAAAGAGCACTCCCGAAATCTCGTAGTGCTTGTCTTGTGCCAAGGAAATGCTTACCTTGAGAAAAAAAAAAAAACGTTTGAGCGGTCAGCATACCATTACTGCAATTCATACTGCCTTTGAGAATGGCCTCTTGATGTAGCCATTCCCAGCTTTTACTTGCTTTACCACCCAACATCTGGCGCTGTGGCACAACAAGCTTTCGCAGAGCACATCCCGGCAAAAACAAAACAAGGGTATTGCCAAGCTTTTTTTTTTTTTCATAAATCAGACTCAAATGCACTAGTTGCATTTTATTGTGTTGTAATGCACTGAAATGTTCTTTTCTGTCATGGATAGTTTACTAGAGACTAAATTTATTGCGGAATCAGGGAGCCGACGAAGCATAAAAAAAACATCCTGGAAGAAATCTACAGACGATCAACTGCCACCATAGTGCTCCATGAAGAAAGCGACAGAATACCAATCAAGAAGGGTGTAAGACGGGGGGATACAATATCCCCAATGCTATTTACTGCGTGTTCACAGGAGGTTTTCAGAGGCCTAGAATGAGAAGAGTTAGGGATAAAAGGTAAGGGAAAGTACCTTAGTAACCTGCGTTTCGCCGATGACATTGCATTACTGAGTAACTCGGGTTACGAATCGCAACTTATGATTACGGAGTTAGACCTGTAGAAAGTGAAAGTAATGTACAACAACTTTGGAAGAGAAAAGCGCTTCGAGATAAGAAATAATGCACTTGAAGTTGTAAAAGACTACGCCTACTTAGGACAGGTAATAACTGCGGAGCCCAACCACAAGATTGAAGTAACTAGAAGAATAAGAATGGGGTGGAGCACATTCGGCAAGCACTCTGAAATCATGACTGGTACATTGCTACTATCCATCAAAGGCAAATTATATAACAGCTGCACCTTGCCAGTAAGTACCTACGGAGCAGAAACCTGGAACTTTACAAAAAGGGTTCAGCTTACATTGAGGATGCAGCGAACAATTGAAAGGAAAATGATAGGTGTAACCTTAAGAGACAAGAAGAGAGCCGAGTGGACCAGGGTAAAGGATATCATAGTTGAAACCAAGAAAAAGAAATGGACATGGGCCAGGTATGTAACGCGGTAGGCAGGATAATCTCTGGTCATTAAGCGTAACTGACCGGACTCCCAGAGAAGGCAAGCGAGTTAAGGGGAGACAGAAAGTTAGGTGGGCAGATGAGATTGGGAAGTTCGCGGGTATAAAGAGGTAGCCGCAAGCACAGGACCGAGTTTACTGGCAGAACACGGGAGAGGCCTTTGTCCTGCAGTGGACGTAATGAAGCTAATGATGATGAATTTTACTGAGGCCCTCTAAGTCAGTGGGCTTGTGTTTAGGAATGTCCCACCAGTGATGGAAATTACGTCCTACATTTATCCTAATTTCTCATTCACCAAAATGTTGCTGCATATATTAATGACCTTCCAGACATTCTAAAGCATTGACCTATCACTATGACAGTCATTTGCCTTTGATATCCCTTTAACAAACCAAGTAGAACCATCACCATCTGTGAGTGTTGTGAATTCTGAATATGTATAAAAATTTTAAAAAGAAGGAGTAGAAATCTTACAGACAATAAAGAACATCCTCTGCATAACTAACAAAAAACAGTCAGCATCTATATATTTGTGGTAGTCAGAAGTTTGAAAGGGTAAAGAGGTGGTCTAGTCTCTAACTGCTCATGGTATTATAGTTATGGTCCTTCCTGTCTTTGCCTTGGTCTTTTTTTTTTTTACAGCTAAAGCTGTTATGAGATCACAACAAGGGTAACGTGCACCATAGTTGTCTGCCGCCGCCGTTGTCTGTAACCACTACTGCACAAAATAAGAAAAAAAAAACTAACTAAATAAAAAAACAATGACACAGTGGGATTAAACACCAGGTGCACTGCGTGCCAGCCTAGCATTCTACCACTAAGCTAGAAAGTAACTCCGCTGCAAAGTAACCCAAGGCAAGCTTCTTGTGAAGAAAGCAATCTTGTTAATCTGAGTAATAAAGTATTTCAGAGAAGCAAAAGAATGACGAGGTGTCGTACTATGTGAATTAGGTGACAAGTGGGTCATCAAATGCTCCAACCCATTACAAAAGCCTGAGCCTTCATCATTGTCAGCTACAGCATCTAAAAATTGCACAAAATTGATTGCATGTGTGAAACGGCCACCATGCTCCTCCAAAAAATGACGGCACGATGAATGCTTCCCTACTATACAAAAATTATGATGATTTATGGCATAGTGGATGGTCTTGTCAAGTTGAGTGGTCTTGTAGCAGTTACTTAAATAATGTTTAAGTGAGTGAAACAACTTTATTGACGATCCGGCATAAAGGGGGAAGGGGCAGGGGGATTAAAGCGAGACACTAGCGTGCTCGGACGTCCTGGAGCAGCAACCTACTCGCGTCAAACCTGTGGGGGCGCCGCTTTCGGCCGCTGGCGTTCCAGGATGCTAAGCACGTGCTGGACCACGTCTCTTTGGTTGCCTGCCTCTCGGCTGATGATTTTGCTGCTTATGGCAGTTGGCATTACTTCTTGGTTACCCGGCGGTGGTGCACAGTCCCAGAGGAGGTGTCTCTGGGTGGCTCGCGCCTTCTTGCAGTGTTTAAATAATGTTTAAAAAAGGCTCTAGAAAGGCCGCTCTTCCAGCTTTTGCAATGACTGTGCTGAGCATTCTGCACAGACCTGGCGTTCTCTTTCTCTTTTGCTTCAACAGCTCAAAGTCATTAGTGCTCATCATTACAAAAATGAATCAATGCATATAATAAATAGCTCATTGGCATGGCATGACTGCTGTTTATATGAACACATCATAGAAATGCAAAACAGCACTTACAGCTAGCATTGACAGAACAAGCACGCTTTACTACTTCAGCACTTCAAGTCTTGAGTCAAGTTGCTGCTTAAGCAGAAGCATGGCTGCGATTTTATTCTATGGAGGAGAATATGAACGCATGTTGACGTGTGTTTGAAGGTGTGCATGTATATATACAGTTAAACCCACTTATAACAATACTCAAGTGCCAAAAAAATTCATTATTATAACTGATAATTGCTACAAAGCCCCGCCGCGGTGGTTTAGTGGCTAAGGTAGTCGGCTGCTGACCCGCAGGGCGCGGGTTCGAATTCCGGCTGCATTTCTGATGGAGGCGGAAATGTTGTAGGCCCGTATACTCAGATTTGGGTGCACGTTAAAGAACCCCAGGTGGTCTAAATTTCCGGAGCCCTCCACTACGGCGTCTCTCATAATCATATAGTGGTTTTGGGACGTTAAACTCCACATATCAATCAAGAATTGCTACAAATGAGTTGCATGAAAAAAGCACAGTATGGGGACATAAAGCTGTAGTAGGAAAACTATATAGGCTGAGATATGCCAATAGACATCAGTGATATGGATGACAAAGCTGCCAATGTTTTGGATATCCTAAAGGATTCAGACACTTTCACGGGACGACCTCAGACCTCATAGACAATGTCTTAAGTTTCACATGCTGAAACTTGTAAATATCACCTTTTTGCTTAAACTGCATCTCCAAAAGTCCATTATCAGAAGCCTCCACTGCTTCCGCACCGTAGCGGATTTCAAAAGCCAGCTTTACTGCAATGCCATAATGATATGCAGAGGAGCTTACCGCGAATGCAAGGGCGCATGGGGGCGTTGGGGTTTTGGGCGGAAGTTTAGCAGCTTCAGCTTCGCGTTTCGTTTCTTTTCAATGATATTGCATTCCATTGCCTTTTAGCACAGATGCCCAATGGGAAGAAATGATCGTTATAATTGATTATGCGGGATGAAGGCATTCTAGTATGCAACTATTTCACCATAAAAAACATATCCAAGTCCTCGGTGCAACTGCTTATCATTGTAATAACCAATATACTATTATACTGTGTATACTGTTAAAACCAAAGCAGTTGCATTGTTATAAGAGGGTTCGTCTGAGTACACATACAAACTGATAATGTGAGGAGGGGGGTTTAAACCCCTCAACCTTATCTCTGGCTATGCCTAAGTGATTAGGTGTTATAAGACTTGAAGGGGCCCAGCGAGACTTTTTGAATATGTTCAGAAAATACTACCGATCAGTTGTCGATCTTCAGTGAACATGTGAGCCAAACATTAAACCCCAGCATGCAGCATAGAATTTAAAATTTAGTTTCAAAGTCAGCTAGTAATTGTTTGCTCTTCTCTTGACAAATGATGCCATAAGCTCATTTTTTACTCTACACTGCTATAGGCTGATTCAAGGAATGTGAACTGCCCAGTCGCTGCAACCTGCCCGAGTCTTATCTAGCGCTAGCATTACACACAACATAGGATTACAGTAGCATGCTTGTGATCACACTGAAAGTCATTCAAAGAAGAGAGAAAAGGAAGCACTAATGGTCATGACATGTGCTGGTGAATGGGCATAGCTTCCTGTCCCTTTGACATCCCCCCTGGGTAGCTTTCAGTGCGCTCGCTAAGACAAAAGAAGAAAGAAAGCACTTAAAGCTTGCGACGAATCCCTGCGACTCTGCTTGCACTCGACAGATTTTAAAAATTATTGCAGCAGTTGATTCTCGATGCAATAAGCTTTGACGATTATTTGGAAAAGTGTTACAGGACCCCTTTAATGCCATTATACTTCTACTTCCACTTTAAGAAATGAAATTTTGTCTGTAAAAGAACACAGAGAAGTTAAAGGTCACAACTTTGCTTTAATAACTTCATTTGAGAGTCAGAACTTCACTAGATAATTTGTACTAAGAATTGAGCCATGGCAGATAGTAGAAAAAAATGTTTTCAATTCTCATGATTTCTCTATATGCATGTCACCATATATACAATTACAAACAATGATGGTAAAAACTTCGAGAAGCAAAAAGAGAGCGATGTTGCAGTGCTTGATGCTAATTTGGTCCTCCTGATTCACAGCGGCTGCTTTTGTAAAACTCCAAAACACTGCTGATAACATGTGCAGCTGCTTCCAGAACAACACCAGGTAGTTCAAAATCAAGCACTTGATTCAGGCTTTTTTCAAGGTCATTGAAAGTCATTAAGCCTAAGTGCAACAAAAACTGTGATAGCTGTCCGAACTTGAACATTGTGCTATGGGTATCAACACTCATCAATGCTAGATTTAAGTTCCTGGCACAGTAGAGTTTCTTGCATGCTTTCTTGACTGCAGGGCTGTTTTCCCACAAAGGCAGAGCAGCTTTAAACACATCACATGTGCACACATCTGGACACCAAACTGCAAGGCATAGCACGAAGTCAAACGATGCTTGCTGCAAGATTGAAGTAGCACTTGGTGACCACTCCATTCGTAGATGCAAAGACTGCACACACGACTCTATAAGCTTAATGGCTTTCTCAGTTGTGCAGCCTTCTCCAGACTGCAGTCGTTGAATGTGGTCCTGAAGACAATCCAATATGGTGGCTGCTGAGGTGACAGAGCAGTGTGACATGCTGCTTTTGTCAATGCAGAAACTCTGTTTCACACTGGCTGTACATGGTATAGCAGACATTCCCTGCTTCAGAGCTTTTTCAGTGACATTTGCCTTTATCCACTGCTCTACTTTAGCAACTGCACTCTTCGTGCTCAGGATGCAGCACATTTTCAGAGCCTGATCATCCATGTCGGGAGGCAAAAGTGCAGGTAATAGCTTTTGGATGCACTCTCTGCATTTCTGAAGGGCTGCCTTTTCAGCTTTTTCTCTCATCTGCTCAAAAAACTCCAAAACATTTTCAGTTTCTTCATCCTTATCATGTGCTTCAAGTTTGAGTTGCATAATGATGCTTTGTGACTGTGCAATGGTATCTTGCAGATCCTTTTTCAAGCCTTTTGCAACATTAGAGAAAACTCGGTCAGCAACAAATTCAACAGTTTTTCTCACAGACTGCGGGTGAATATGAAAAAAGTTTTCTACAAGTTGATTTTCAAGTTGTACTTTCAGAAACCCTTCACTAGCAGATATGGGAGCGATCTTGCGAATTTCACAATACTTAGCTTTTCTGTCACCCATATGCTCTAGCAGAGTGCAACGCAGCTCACGAAGGTACGGGCAACACATGTAGATGATGGAGCCATCAATGAAGCTGCCTAGCGATTCAACATGTGTAAGTATGCTATTTGAAGCATTAATGAAAACATCAGATTGAATAGATTGCACCTCAAATAACCAGCCAAGCAACACTCTAGCAAAAAAAGTAGCACTGCTAGTCTGCAGCAATGAACTTGATTTGTAAATAGAAAAGAGTACCCCAAGTACATCTTTGTAAGCAGTGAGTGTCCTTGCAATAGGATCCATCATGCTTAGGAAGTTGACAACCCAAGTCAATGTTGCAGCAAGCTGCTTATTCCGTACAGACTCCTTTATGAGACCAGTAATGTCCAGAGGCAAAGGCTTATGATTCCTAATAGCCTGTTGTCCATCTTGATATTGCTTTGGTAAGTTTTCAATGGTTGTATAAGGTAGAAACTCAACAACTCCAAGGAAGAGACCTAGTAGCTTGAACTTGTATACTGCTGCAATGAGGGCTCTCCTAATGTCATCATTTGGAACTTGCTCAGCATTCTGAAAAGGACTATCTTTCTCAAACTCCACAATTTTCGCTACACATTGATCTTTGAAGTGCTGTTGAAAAACTGGATTTGCGGCAGCCCTAATAAATTCATAGAAGAAAACTTGGGAGCCGGTAAATGATGGGTTTGGACAGGGTCCTCCAACTTTGAAAGGCAGCAAAAATCTTTCCTCCAACTTCTGCATCTTTCCTGGGGATGTGCTTTTCAAATCATACAGAAACTTATCATCAAGGTTTCCTTGGTCGTCAAATACTAGGCCTCCACAGCAGCTGGTCACGAGTTGTCCAAGGACAAGGCGAGCCAAGTGTGACAAGTTGCATGGATTATTGCACATGTCGAGAATCTCTGCTACCCTGCGAGTAAAGTGGGTACTAAAGCTTTTGCCAGAACCAAACTGGTGTCGCTGCCAGTCACGAAAAAGGCTGTAAAAAAGGTCTCTTTGCTTCCTGAATGCCCGAAAGTGGTTGTCCGAAGCAAAATGATTCAGGCTGTCAGTGGAACTGTCAAAAGCAACACCTTGGATTGAGGAAGACCAACCTCTTGAAACTGGCTCCACACCTTTTACAAGCTCCACAAGGCTCGAGTACAACTGTGGTGCAAATGTAGATAGCTGCTCTACATTTGAAAGCAGCTTTAATGTAGGCTTATCCAAAAAGCAAAGCAATTGCAGAATGTTCTCTAACACAGCAGCTGCAAAGTAAGTGCGGTTATGCACAGAATGTAGAAGTTTTGTAGATTTTTCTTCGAAGTTCACTTTTTGCTTCACAGTCAACAACTGCAGCAGGAAGCAAAGCTCAATGGTTAGGTTCACTACAAGGCCTTTGTTTAAGAGTGCGGCATACACAGTAGCCAGAGTGTCAAGTTTTTCTCGTTCAGTAATGCAATTTGTGGTTGGTACAACGTAGTTCTCCACTTGCAATTCTTCTGCTGGTGGCTCAGCAGTGCTGACATGGCAAAATTCTGGTGGGGACTGATGCTTTCCACGACGACGCTGCGTAGAACTGCATGTTTGTGGTGGAGAGCTAAGGCGCAACGCATCCGTCTTCTTTAACTGCGATTTTGCGAACTCTTTGTGCGGTGGCCTCGGAAACCGATGGCTTCGCAGACTCTCGTGAGAAACCTCCGGAGGCAAGAAGTCGCTCAGCGTTAGCTTCCTCCAATGCGATTTGACAGGTACTGGCGATATTCTCCTGATCGGCTTTCGGTTTTCGATAACCGCGTTGACAGCTGGAAATATGGTGCAGTCGCTAATGTCGGGCGCATTTCGGAGCTCTGCCGGCTGCGTTAGCTCACCCTTGTAAATTGGTCGTCTGTCAACAATGCACGGCGTAGACAAGCTGGAGTTCGAAATTTCAGTACGAGAAACACTGAATGAGTCGGGTTGGACGGCTGCTGTCGGGAGCGTCGACGCCTTGTTGCAATCACCGGCTACCCTGACAGTGGTCTGCCGACGGCCAACAGCCGCCGGTTGTGATGTCGCGCAAACTGCGCTGTCCTGCTTGGGAGTGCAAACGCTGTCACAGCTTGCGAGTCTCGCGGACGACGAAATCGGGCGCCGTACCTTTGTGGGCGACGGCGTAGGTTGGATAAATGGGCACTGGTCACGAATGAAATCAATAAAAAATTGTATAAAGTTCTTCCGTTCTGATTCAAGCGACTGAAGTTCATGAACGGCTGCCTTGTACTTTGAGTCAGTCAGCCACTCTAGTAACTTTTCCGACGACAGCTTTTTCGAAAACAAAAGATCCAATACCTGCGCCATCACGAACCCTTATCCGAAGACTTTGAACCGAAGGCACAGTTGCAACTGCTGTCAATACTGTCTCAGCACACTCCAAGTCCCAAACACATACTTTCAGGCCCAACTGACGTAGAAACTTCGTGTAGTACACTCTACTTGGAGGATTGAGCCGATGATTGAATTCATAACAGTTGGCGCTCGAGAACATCACGTTCGCGAACCAGTGATGCCAGACGATTACACTTGTTTGCGTTTGTTAATAGGAGCACTAAACATTTAACCAAATAGCAGCGCCTCTTCTAACTTTTGTTTTTTTATGCCTGTTGCGTCGCGCCCATTCCAATTACTACTTCCAGTACACTCTACCATTGTTCTACAATTGGCGCTCTGTTTCTGCGAGTGACCGTGTGGTGGCGTCAGGTTATTACCCTCTCGCGTGGTCTCTCTTAACCACGACCTACTGTACTGTTTTGACCTGCCCAGCGAGCGAAGCGGCAGCACGCTCTTTCTAGCACTGGCGCCTGTCACTATGCACTTTGTGGCGCTACAACTTACCCCAACCGCACCGGTTGCTAATGGCCAAAACATAGGCCGCCGCGCTTTTTTTTTTCTTTGTCGTTTGCTCGCGCGACACTGGGAGAAAAGCAGCAATGTTTACGCGTGCATACACTCTGGACGATTGAGAAAAAATGAATAAAAGCCTCTTTTTGAATACACTTAAAAGTATAATGACGATCTTTTGCCACCGTCTCCTCGTGCCGAGCTGCGATAGAAGCGTGCAGGCAGGTGCAGTTTGTACACCAGCGAAACGAGGTTTCTTGGTGCAAATGAACCATCACAATGGTGGTGTGCTGCGTGCCTTTCTGCAAATCAAGGCAAGGGAAGACTTCTGATGTCACTTTTCATGAGTTTCCAGTGACCGAGGTTGGTGAAAAATGGAACGAGGTGATTTCTAGAAAGGGTAAGTCTGCTCAATTAGGCGTTGTCTGGCATGCTGAAAATGTAATAGGTTGTAAATGACTACGTGTCTTTAAAAGAATGAGTTGCTGGGCTGGTTCGTGGTGCATGACAGACTGAGACGCATATTAGCGCAAAAAATAAATAAACCAATAACCTCAAAAAAGTAAATGACGACGTGCTTTACTCACAACTTTTTATTAGCAAAAAAAAAAAGAAAATATGAGAAGAGTGCACATATGGAAGCCATGTCACTACATGTGATTATGCAACTAGGTTTTCAAACACACCCATTGTGGGAAGAAGCAGCTTCTTCGAAATTGGTTTGGTAGCTTAATTACATTACCAAAAAGAACAGAGATCGTTGAATAAGTGAATATTTATCCTCTGTCGCTTAATTAGTTCGACCTAGAACTTGAATTTATGTGCTACCGCGTCTGATATAAACGTGTTAGTTTACCCGTCTACGCGCATGCATGACGAAAGGACATATACGTGAAAACTTTTCTCCAAATGAAACTTGTGAGTAGCGTGTGTCCTTGTCTTCTTTCTTGTGGTCATCCATTTTATTTAGTGCTAATGTATCTCAGCCAGTTACGTGTGTCACACGCTTAACGAGGTGAAGTCATACGCTCACTTCATAACTGTGTTTTATTCACTTCGCCACCATGGTGTAAACTTCTAATTGCGTGATATGCTCCTTAGAAAAGAACAAAAAATTATATATTTTATTCACAACATTTCACTGAATGTTCATCTTCTTCCTTTCAAGGTGCTGGCAATGAAGTTTGGCTCCCAAATGACAGGTCGAAGGTGTGCAGTGTGCACTTCGCTCCAACCGACTATAAGCCGGGACTAAAGATAAAAAGACTGAAAGTGGATGCTGTGCCGTCAGTGTTTCCACACTACCCAAAGTACATGGTGCCGCCCGTGGCAAAAGTCCGCCGCACCTTGAAACGTTCAAATGTTCAGGAACATGGACCCTGCCCAAAGAAAAAAAGTGACTAACAATGTTTAATGCTTGGCGTCTCCCCACGGGTCTTGCATACAAATTGGACCAATGAAAACGAATTTTAAGGAAAGGCGTATAACAGAACGCAATTTTTTAATGCAGGAAGAAAACATGTTCAGCCCTGGCGCAGCAGAGCTTGACATCGAGCGACATGTCATCAGTACCATCCGCAAACACAACTGCGGGACCATCCTCAGACTTTATGCACCCTTTATCAAATTTGAACGCACAGAACCACCTGAAACTGCATCTGGCGACAAAGTAAAAAAAAAAAAAAGACCGACGCTCCGTGACCACGCGAACAACTATAACTAGCCAGAAGATGCGCCATGTGATGACTTCTGCAAAATCATCGCGCCGGAAATGCCAAACCATGGCAAGGAATAATGCTGAATTAAAAGCGCAAATAGCCAAGCTGAACCGTCAAGTTGCATAGGTTAATCTTCTCTCCAAAAGAGCAAACGCTGAAGTCTTGCAGGTAAAGTTGTTTGCTGTTGTTGTTTGCTGTTGGTGCTGTTTTGTTTCAAAAAAGTTGCAGAGTGTTCATTATTGATTATTCATGTACCTGCGATCTACATTTGCCATTTGATACGCAGGCATTTATGCGCAAAATTTTCTGTATTGGGTTGTTTTCTATGCGCGCTGGATGCCGCGGCCATTGTCAAATGTAATATTCCTTGCCCTTTCTTGTCCTGACAGCAAATTCCAGCTCAGTATGCGACAAGTCTATCAATGCATACACGTACAGCCGGTATCATGAGTTAAATAAACATTTGGTGGGCCAGCCCTTTTCACAACCTGTCTCTGTCATTATTCTTTCTTGTTTTGCACGCTGATACATGTGTTTGTCTCTGATTTGCGGTACTATTTGGAAAATAATGCACTGAAATGTCAACTCAAATGCAAAAGAAGATTCTCAAAGTCACATAAAATAAAATTATTTAAGATACCCGCCATATTTACTCGATGCGTGATGAAATTCTTCTCGAACCGGTGGTAACCCATGCATTTCCATGCATCCACCAGCGCTCACCTGGGGTAACTCGAGCTCCCCTAGGCGGTGAAGTTCGGCATCCGAGCCGGCGCGGGCAGCTCCGTAGACCGCTGCCAACTGGGCAGGTCAGGAGTACAGTAGGTCGTGCTCTAAACTTGGCGCAGCCACTGGCTCTTCCCAATTTTATGCGATTACTTTCCTTCGTATTCAGTAATTTCACGTTCATACGTTTGTTTTGATAACTTATTACGAAAAAACGCGTCGTAAGGTGTCTTATTCTTTGTCTGCAAGTGCTCGAAGGAGTGCTCTGCTGAAAATCGATCCCGATCAAAATATAAGTGGAATTCAGAGGTTGACAGTTTCACAGCCATATCGACAGTTTATTTCACCTTTATTATTTATTACGCGTGAATACTACTTCTTTTATTGTGATAGAAACAACTCAGAGCAAGGTTCGCAATTACTCTAAGCAAACGACAAAAAACAAAACAAAAAAAAAAACAAAACAAAAAGCGCAGAAAACCGGCGTGCGAGCGGCAGCGAGCATCGTCTGCTAGAGAAAAATAGCAGAGCCTCCTAGATTTCCATTGCCTGCCGGATTATTGGCGGTCACTTGGGAAGCAACCGTTATCGGAACTGCGGTAGTGGCGCGACTTGAGTAGGGTTGTCTTCAAATAAGTTTTTACGTTTTCTGAGCCTATATGCAACAAAAATAACGTAAACAGTTTTAAAAAAGCGTAAACAGAATTATACATAGTGTACACGTGCGTCACGCAGCGCCCCTTCGTCAATTCAGAAATGCGCCACCGACATCCTGGGTACCTACCGGCTCCGTCGCCTACCGCTGCTGTGTTGTCTCCTCGTGCTTGCGCCCGTTTAGTTTTGCCTCACGATGCAAGTTTGACGGCTACTAGTGAGGCAAGTTGATTTAGTAGTCTCCGAAGAGGAAGCAGAGCTTCGGGGTGTTTCTTCGCCGAAAGTTAATACCTAAAATTGAGAGCGCACATTGAGATTTTCCGAAAAGTACCAGCGTGTTTGGCTGGCGCGGATTAACAAAAAAAAAAAATCTACTTCAATTGAAGAAACTCGGTGATTGTTTACGTCTTCAGGTGCAACTTCATTTCGGGTAAGTGCCATAGTCAAACACTCACCTGCAAACAGAGATAGCTTACCAAGATACTGTACATACAAACTTGTCCGCGACCACTGCGTGCACAATCAGCGTGTCAGGGAGGCGGTTACAATCATGATGGCAATCACGTAAATTCAGGTATTGCATTGAAAAAACTGTGAAAATGAATGCGAAACCATAGTACTTCACTTTGAAGTATAGCAGATCGGTTGAAGTTGGGGGGGGGGGGTCATAGTTTTGAGAAATTGGTCAATTAATTTCCTAACACAGTCTTCATCATTTTCAGGGACTCCACTGTACATTAGCGTACAAAAAAAGTAAAATGCAAGGTGAAAAATATGTCAAAACATACGCGAAAAAAAAGCGATGACTGGCATTACCGCGGCACGCACCACGAGAAGTCTCTATCGGCTTCGCATAATATTTCCCCGGCTGTTTCCACAAATTTCAATCAAAGAGGCTCAACATCAGCACTGTTTAAAATACTTGGAGGGGGGGGGGGGGCGCTGCTACTTGGGTGGCGTGGGCCGCAGCAATATATTAATATTATATCTCTTGTTAACTTGCCTAGCTCTGCACGACTCGTTTTCGATGGGAGCTGCTGCGCTTCGCTCATCCACTCTTAAAATTGTGGCTCGAGAGACTTTGGGCTTTCACTTGTTCTTGCGCCATGCAATTTGTAGTGTTTGTAGTGAAAGCGGGATACTGGGCCCTCGTAGGTCGTGGCAGGCAGTCGGTGTACGCGGTGGCTGGTATACGTGTCGCACATCTTGATTTTCTGGTGTTGTATAGAGTGAAAAAACGCGAGGCCTTCCTGATCCGACGGGCTCGTTAAAGTACGACAACAAAAAACTACAATGCTTTCCTTTCAACATCGTACACAGCAACAGATGACGAGCCCCCAACAAACCACGCTGCAGCACGCGAACGGCCGTAGGTACCCAGGGAAGTACCCGGCCATGGCTGGAGAGGGCGACAACGGCGGAAGTGATATCACATGAACACTGTGTATAACTAACCCTACGTAAGTGACGTCACCATAGATGACAAGCGTTTTGCCCTTATTCAGCATCAACCCTTTCGTAACAAGGCATAGCCTCTGAAATTATCAAACGCCAAAATTGCTAATCTGAAAGTCCAAGTACAAAGACCCTTACCCCTACGTAGGTAGTGCCGCCACAGATGGCGGGAGTTTCGCGTTCATCCGGAAGACAAAAAAAAATATAGAAGGCTGGATGGATGGATAGATGGTTAGATAGATGGATGAATATGGCTGTACCCTTTAGTTCGGATGGTGGCTAGCGCCACTAAGCCGTAATACTTAATGAATCAAAAACTAGATTTATTTTTCCCTTTAAATAGTGAAGTTGAGGGTCCGTACTTTGCAGTAAAGGGTTTAATGTTCACTCGTGCTTTGACTTTAGCTATGGTAATAGCGCAGAGCCGCCAAGCGGCGTCGAAGGGCAGAATCGAGAGAGTAAAGGGAGAGGGCTATGTCTTCTGGTGCGATTATATACAAGTTTAAAATCCGGACAAAGACGGTCTGTTCCATTGAGTCGCACGCGATTGGCCTATACGAGCCGTGACGAATGCTATGACGTTCTGAGTGACGTAGAAAGAGGGGTCACGTGACTGTTTTTGTCTGGTTTTCGGGCGAAGGAACGGTCGGCGAGACCGTCCGAAAGGAACCGGATGGATTGAAATGGCTGCAAGGTGGCCTGGATTGGATTGAAATGTAAGGACTTCGCGACTTTTCAGCATCCGGGCACTTGGACAACATAGCGTTTCCCACTGCCAAGGTTTTTCGTCTCGCCTGTGCGGCAGCCAAGCAGAGACGACGAAGCGAGGTTAAAAATGCATTTGAAAAGTTCACCAAAGAAGAGTTCCGGCAATGTTCTCGTCTGTCCGAACGAACAGTCCGTAGCTTGTGCGACGAACTTGTCCCTGTCATCGAATGCCAGCGAGCCAGTGGCCTTTCCACAGAGAGGAAAGTGTTGTGTGCGCTGCGATTTTTCACCACCGGTTGCTTCTAGAGGAGCTTTGGTTGCGAGGAGCACATCGGCAAGTCTCGGCCGGCCGTTAGCAACACTATCCACGAGGTGACGCAGGCCATCATCACCGTGGCTGCTAGGAAAAAGCTGGAGGACTTCCCACTGACAACAGCTGCTAAGGATGAGGCAAAGGCGGAGTTTGTGCTACGCGGTTGCATCCCAGGGGTGCTGGCGTGTGTCGATGGCACGTTGGTCACCATTCGCAAGCCAGAGGGATTCAGACTGGCCGACACAGTGAGCTTCATGTCCAGAAAGGGCTATTTATTATGTCCTGAACGTCATGATCGTACGTACCGTTAGGATCCTTTCTTACTCGCCTATCGGAGCAATTGTTCAGTTGTGACGCCAAAGCTGGAAAAAGTAATAATGCAACAAATGAAAAAGAACCAGTAGGGAATTGGGTGCGAGCTAGTTGGCGGCTCGCAAGGCCTCGGTAATAATAAGTGGCAATTTGTTTTGTGCGTGAGCCAGTTGCCGTTTTTGCATTAGCATGCATGCGCAATTGAGTTGTGCATTTTAGAGCTAATCGGTAATATGGGCAGCAGACGTAGCAGAAATATATACACGACAGGGAAGTATTTCCAACACGAAAGTGCTTACAATCACAATTGCACGAGCTGGCTTTGGCATTTACGAGTGTTCTTTCCCAAGAGCAACGCGTAGGTTTTCACTTATCGATCATTCAGTGGAAGTCGTAGCATAGTGTACAGCAAAAGAGGGGTCGTTGCCCCACCCTCCCCCCTCCTCACTGTGCTACACCCTGTGTTTCCTTCTAAGTGAAGCTCCTTGTACCACTGACTGTACTAGTACACATTGTTTCCTGCGTATGGGTAGAAAAAAGGGATTTATTCTGAGTATAAATGCAGTACTATTTTATATCGCTCCTCATCGCAGGTGTGCAAAGCATGGCTGCGCATCCTTGTCATGGACCCATGATTCCCAGACTCGTGCCACGACTCCTGGGTGTGGGAACACAACCCACTGCGTGCACGCCTAGCTGCACATCTGCAGCCTGGCGAATATCTGCTTGGTAAGTATTAATGTGTACTATCTTGGCAGAGCACTCAGCTTTTATGTTTATATTGCAGGAGACGCAGGGTATCCCCTCGAGCCATGCCTCCTAATTCCAGTCCTTGGCAGTCAACCGCACAACACTTCCGAAGGCCGATACAACAAGGAGCACGCATCCATGCGCAATGTTGTGTAAAGATATGTCGCCGTGATGAAGAGCAAGTTCCGCTGCTTGCAGCACTTTCGAACGATGCTCTACAACCCCGATCGGGCAGCGCAAATCATCTATGCTTCCGTTGCTCTCCACAACATTGCGTTTCATGCAGGCGACTGGACCTTGGACGAGTATGTTGTGGACATGCCACCAGCTGAGGATGACGATGGGGAGCCAAGGGGGAGCCATATACTCACACCACGCAACGTGCTGCTCAGAGACGGCATCAGCGCAGCGCTGTCTTGGACCTTTTTTTGAAGTACGCAGAAACGGTTAGTTTTCATGTTTTCGTATCCCACACATAATTTATTTACACTGATTCTAGTGCATCTAGACATGACAGGGCTGTGTTTGCCACATTTGAATACACAAAGTACTTGCTCGTGCTTCAATATGAAGCAAGGTGGCAATGTCAAATAGCTGCATTTTCTTTGAATGGTACATGAAATATGCAACAGAAACATCCTTTTCCATATCAGTGATCACAGTCACAACAGACTAGATTAGAGCAAGCGTATATGAGCGGCACTCTGTGCTGAATGTTGCTATCACAAAATTGTGCGAACAATGAAGCAACGTCTCAGAATTTCTTTCACCAGAACGCATAAAAATCACGATTCCATCAGTAACATGTTGCATGAACACATGATACATAAGTCGGTATCTTCTCATAGTGACTGACTACAAGCATTTAATTGTGCCCGCCAGGCTTGACGAGCAATTGTGCTCGTCAAGTTGTGCTGGTTTTTTGCTCATTGTCCTAAATATTGTATGAATGTTAAAATAACATTTGATTTGAATTCTCGACTGTATTCATGCGGCAAACAACAGGCGAGTTGTTTTGATAACATACAGCATGAATAATTCGCTCAGCAATCTCGCGGCTCCCAAACCATACCACGTTCAAAATTTATTCCCGCAACAAGTCGTTTACAATGAAAACTAGATGAAATCAATCGCTGGCATGTGGCTGTGATGATGACCATTTTCATTTTTGAAACTGTGCGAGATGATCACTTACTAGCTTAGCGCTCTCAAACAAGATTCAGAATGTAGTTGTTGCACCTTAGCCTCATTGTGCTGAAATGAAAATATCACAGTGAACGGCAAAACAGTGTGATGCAAAAGATATCACATTACTACACTATGTGGTAATACTGCATAAAAAGCGCAGTCAGCTAGAAAACACAGTGGGACAATACAAATATCACAGAAAGATTAACACAAAATGTCAACTATACACTCGTGGTCTCCGTGTGAATGACTAGACACCTTTGAAATGTGGGGAAAAAACACTGCCACTGGAACAGCTCGAACATACATTGAGAAATGCATATATCGAATATCAAAAATGCTGTACTCCTTGTACAAAGTAAATGCTAACCTAAATCTAGTAATATGTACTAAATGCAAACAAAAACATATAAAATAGAACATGAACAGTAACACGTAAACATATCAAAAACACTAAACGAATTATGAATGATAAGAAGTTGAAAAAACGGCGAAAAACAAAGTAAACTATGTTTATGTCTCCCGAAGCGTATAAAATTGAATATGAACAGCAGCACCTAAACACATTGAAACCGACAAATCAATAATGAATGATGACAAGAAAAAACATTGAACACATGACGAAAAATTAAACTAAACTACGTATCCCTTTCTCGCAGAAAGCCCTCAGCCAAGGCCTGTGCCCTCCTGCACCGCTGCCGCCTTCTCCTGTGCCGCTGCCACACGCCGTGCTGCAGAAGCGACGCGGGTGGTTGATTTTTTCATCTCCCGCAGCTCCTGAGATGAATCATCATGGTGTAAATGTTTAAGTGAGCTGCCGGTAAACCCTTAACCATCTCGTGGCTAGACTGCTGCTGCTGCCAAGAATTGCAACGGGCACAACAATTTTCCCTCAGTCGAAGATCAACTGGCCTGATGGCATCCTTTGAAAGTTTGAAGCTTTGTGTACAAGCTATGCCCTCCTTGTGCCGACCAACAAACATTTGTTGAAACTACTCTTTATTAATGTCCTCAAATGCATCTCCTACCATGAAACAACCCTTTTCAGGGCTAACCAACATTTTGCCCGGCAGTTTATCATTGCAGATACCCGATACCATGCCCTCAATACAATGCATGGTTCTTGTTTACAGCCCAAGTTGGTTTCAGTCATCATAATAGAGCATGGAGAATGTTTACGCCCCTTATGAAAAATGTAAACAAAGGGTCTACTCACCTTGAGCACCTTGTCGCCTTGCTCAAGGTTCCAGTCCTGCGCTCAATAAAGCACTAAGTTCTCAGATGCTTGCGTGTTACTGTGTCACTGCCATCTGCAGCCGCTTCAGTGGCCTCCACATCCATTTCCGCCTGCTGGAAAGTGCAGTAAGCATGATCTTTCAGAAAGTGGGCATTCGTTACTCTGGCTATTTTGCAACCTTACGTACTAAACATCTGCGGAAATGTTCTGCAGCTATTCAGTGGTCATTGATATCATGTATTACCATTTTAGTGCATGCACTTGCCCGCAGGCATTGCGTGTTTTATGATAATTTGATACCCCTTGTACTGCAAGGGCTGCAAACTGAGATTTTAGTTGATAAACCTACCCACTTTTGAATACTTTCTCCTGCGCTATATTCCCGTTTAACAAGGTTCCGCTAAAGGCACCCCTTCAGATATCAAACTCTGTCAGGGCACCGCTCAGAAACCCGTGATACTGCGGCGGCAGAGTGCTTACCTGTAGATAGGTGAGACCAAAGACGCCACTGAAGCGTGTCGTCCCAGTCAACTTTAGAACCCGGCCGCGGAAGCCAGGCAGCCAACCCCCTCCAGTGCCCCTGAAAATATACACCAATGTCAAAGAACAAATCGCCCGCGAAATTCGACGGTCACTCACGTTTGTGCCTCTCTGATGGCGGCGGCGTCACGGTGGGCCTCGTGCACCAGCCTGCGCCACCAAGCTTGCCACTCCTGCGCAGGCACTTCATGGTTCAGCGCATCGCTGAGCTCTTGCCACAGCCGCCGCCGGTCAGCGACGGTGACGCCATGCCGCAGCTCGATGGCCTTCGCCACGAGCTGGGGGTGTTCGTCCATAAAAGCGATCACCAGCGCGCGCTGAGCCTCGGAAACGCGGATGAGCCGCTGCTGTTGTTGGCTACTGGTGCCGTTGCCCTCCACCATGATTGCGCTCGACTGAGCCAACAACTTCGAAATTTGCGCCGTTTAGGTTTGTATAGTGGGGGAGATATGGAAACAGTAACTGCTTGAAACGGGGTTGTATTTAGCGCCACTACTTACCGTCCCGCTAAATTTAGCCTCATTTCAAAACAATATCGAAAAAAAAATACGTTTATATTGTGCCGTAATCCTTATGAACGTTTGAAAACTTGTTCCAGCACATTTTGATAGTGAGCAATAGTAGTTAAACATTTTTCAACACGTTACAAACAGTTTTCACTTTGCTATACGGTCCCCAAGTTCACGTCAAAATGATGACGCAAGGCTTCATTTCCCTCATTGGCTGTTCACTTTCTTTCGTCCTCGCGACCGCTGCGCGCCGCCCACTTTTTGACGTCACCGACAGACCGCCTCCGTCCGGATTTGGAATTTGTATATATTTGAACCACTGAAGTGGAGTTGTACCTAGCAGCAGCCAAGCTGAGAGCACCTTACAAATCAATGAAGGCATGACTCCATAATTAATTTGTAAAGTGCGTAATACTGCATTCGTCACTGAAGCCTTAAACATGCTGTTCAGTGGAGAAAGCTTTTTCTTGCGCTGTTCACTTCGCGTATCATTTTCGTGGATTACTTCACGCAAAAAAAAAAAAAAAACTGGAATGCTGTGCAGTCCGTCTGCGAGAAAATCGTTCCTTGGCTCGAAAAGTGAGTCGCCGCTCGCATTGTAAAGTTTCCTTTGTGCCGGTACATGTATTCGAATTTACCACATTAGTGAGATTTTGTGAAGAGTGCAGTTTTGCTTAGTATTGTCATATGCGGCGTTCACAAATTTCTTAAAGCTATAACGAGTGCAATAAAATAGACGTGGTGAATCTAGAAAAATGTTCGTAAGCTAAGGCTAGGGCGTAATCTTTGAGTATATACAAGCTCCCGCCTTGTTGACAGCTTGAATAGAACCTGAAATTGCTTTGTTTTTGCTGCGGCAACTGATTGTGACTGTTTTTCGCGAAATAGCGATGCGAAGTGGGTAGGATCAAATTTGTGCGAAGGCGGGAAAGAAAACGTAGCCAACATTTTTTTGTTCTATTCATAGCGGAGTGCTGCCGCAACGATTGCCGTGTTGCGTTGTGCACTGTATGCTTAGTTGTGTTTATTTATTGCAGTTATACTGTTCCACGGATCTTCTTATAATGTTGCCTATACGTTTATTTCTTGTGTGTCGTGTATACTCGTGATATGGCAGCTGTATTCCCGATTCTTGCAGTGCAATGAACATAGTATCTCTTCGTACCCCCATTCATCAAACAATAAAATTGGGCGTGTGCTTACCAAGAATATCCCTTGCAAATAAAAGTTTTCGCTCATCCAATGATTCTCATGTTTTATTTAGTATGTGTTATTAGACACACAGTAACATCGTATGCTTGCCGCTCTGGCGGTGCAGCTTACACGAAGCTAATCGATGCATGGAAACGACGCAATAAAGAAAGTATGGCCTCAGAGACGGGCATGGACATGGTTGTCTCGGAGGCTTTATAATATTCTTAATCGCTAGGAATAGCCTTCGAGTCATCTTTTTCTGCTGTCTCCCATCTATGAGGCTGCGAAGGTTCCCAACGACCATTAGGGGCACTGAGAAACCAAATCAGCCGCTAAGCAATGGCACCGCAATTGGTTAAGCAATCAGCCGATAAGCAATGGGACCGAGTACCTAAGGATAAGCAATGGGATCGAGTACCTAAGGGATCACGAAATATACGGGACGACAAATGGTAACAACAATGCAGCAGTGATGAAAAACAGGACACTGTGGAATTACAATAGGTATGATGTTGTGAGAGGAATATGGAAAGGTGTCATGGTTTCTGGTCTGACGTTCGGCAATGCGGTCTTGTGCATGAGATAAGAAGTTCAAGCAAGATTAGAAATTAAGAGACGTGGATTAGGTAGGCTTGCTTTAGGAGCTGATGGGAATACACCAAATCAGGGAGTACAAGGTGATATGGGATGGACATCATTTGAGGGCAGGAAGCTAGCAGCTAGATAAAATTTGAGAAGCGATTGAGAGAAATGGGGTAGGAGCGTCGGGCTAGGAAGGTTTTCAGCTACTTGTACATGAAGAACGTCGATACAAAATGGAGGAAGCGAACCAGGAAGTTGACCGGTAAATACTTAGAAAACAGCAGGTGGCCAAACCAAAAAGAACTATCGGTTAAGAAGAAAGTGAAGGAAACGGAGACTGACATGTGGAGAATTGGCATGATTAAGAAGTCCGCACTGTTAAGCAGGAAATTGCCAAGGAAAGGATCTATGATAATACTCGGGGTAGTTCTCTACTGTTTGAAGCCAGGACGGGAGTATTGCGAACCAAGACATATTGGGGCAAATACGAAGGGGTAGACACGGTATGCAGTGCGTGTGGAGAGGAGGAGGAAACTGCCGAACACTTTACAATGTTCTGTAAAGGGTTTTACCCTATAATTCAGGATGATGGCGCAGAGTTTTTCAAAGCACTGTGGTTTAGGGACAGGGAGGGCAAAATAGTCTTTAAACGAGTAGAATTAACTAGAAGGAGGTTATCTGATTGGTGGCTAAAGCCAAGGCACGAGTAAAAATTAAACCCTTCACTGCAAAGTATGAGTCCTCAACCTCACTATTTAAAGGAAAAAAAAATAATAAATCTAGTTTTTAGTTCACGACGTATTACAGCTTGGTGGCGTTAGCCACCGCCTGATCTAAAAAGTACAGCCATATCAATCCACCCATCCATCCAGCTACAGGGACCTATGGGAGTGTTCTCTCTTAACTTTTTACATGGAGGAAGGAAAAATATAGGAGAGGCACGGAGGAAGAAAAGGTGGGAAAGGCCCTGACGTCACTCGTTGTGAAGCCGCGATGAAGCCGGAAGTTGGCGATATTGACTGGGCGAATTCTCCTCTCTTGTTTACATATTGTCACGGGGTCGTGACGTGGCCGAAGAGAGGAGACTTTATGTTGGGATTTAACTGTTTATTTGTGCGAACCTGTGCCCGGTAAATGGAAAGTTCGATTACAGTAGCAGTCTTGCACAGATAGCAGTGAACGGAGCGTCGGCCGTCGATCAACTACTGACAAGTGGCGAAGCGCGTCGGCATTTATACTCTTGCCGTCGAATGTTCTAGCGTTATTGCTGGCGGTGGCGTAGGTTCCGGAATAATCTGTACAGTTCGCAAAGTAGGCGTGATCTTATCAAAATGATCTACTACAGTCCGGAAGCTTCTCGAAAAATGCAGGCGCGGTTTGCGCTGAGAATTGTGTAGTGTTTCGGGACGATAATAAAACTTGGGAAATGAAACGTGGCATTGCCCCCCTCTGAAAAAGGCATCGTCCCGATGCTTTAACTAAATATGAAGGTACAACGATAATGCAAGAAAGTACAATGAATAAATTACGATACAATAATAATAGAAAAAACACTCTTTCAGTTTGTCAACGCGCATGCAACGGCTTGAGGCGCGCGACATGGACGACTTCAGGTCGCGATCAGTGTCGTTGAGAGTTTGTGATGCCGTCGGGGACAACCTCGTAATCAAGTGGGCCGAGACGTCGAACCACCCTGTACGGTCCAAAGTACCGTCGCAGAAGTTTTTCACTTAGTCCACGTCGGCGTATCGGCGTCCACACCCAAACACGTTCGCCGGGCTGGTATTCCACGAAGCGTCGTCGAAGATTGTAACGGCGGCTGTTGGTCGTCTGTTGATTCTTGATACGGAGACGCGCGAGCTGTGGAGCTTCTTCGGCGCGTTGAAGGTACTCACTCACATCGAGGTTTACTTCATCGGTGACGTTGGGTAACATGGCATCGAGCGTCGTGGCCGGGCTCCTTCCGTAGACCAATTTGTATGGAGATATCTGCGTCGTCTCCTGCACCGCTGTGTTGTATGCGAAGGTCACGTACAGAAGAATGGCATCCCACGTCTTGTGTTCGACATCGACGTACATTGCCGGCATGTCGGCGATAGTCTTGTTAAGCCGCTCGGTGAGGCCGTTGGTCTGTGGGTGGTACGTTGTCGTCCGGCGGTGGTTTGTCTGACTGTATGCCAAGATCGCTTGAGTTAAGTCGGCAGTAAATGCCGTTCCTCTATCGGTGATAAGGACCTCCGGGGCGCCGTGACGTAGGACGATATTTTCGACGAAGAACTTAGCTACCTCGGCTGCACTGCCTTTGGGAAGGGCTTTTGTCTCGGCGTAGCGGGTGAGGTTGTCAGTAGCTACCACGATCCACTTGTATCCGAAAGCCGACGTCGGAAACGGCCCCAGTAGGTCCACACCAATCTGCTGGAAAGGTTGGCAAGGAGGTTCAATTGGCTACAGAAGTCCCGCTGGCCTTGTCGGTGGTGCCATGCGTCACTGACAGTCCCGGCATGTCCTCACATAAAGTAACGTCGGTGGTAAGACGTGGCCAGTAGTACCTTTCTTGTATCCTCGCGAGCGTGCGAGAAACACCAAGGTGCCCTGCCGTCGGATCGTCGTGCAGGGCCTGCAGGAGTTCTGGTCGGAAAGCTGAAGGCACCACAAGGAGGTACTTAGCTCGAAGCGGTGAAAAGTTTTTCTTTTGTAGAAGACCGTTTCGCAGGAAGAACGACGCAAGTGCGCGCTTGAATACCTTCGGGACTTCGGCGGTCCTGCCTTCGAGGTATTCTATTAGGGCCTTAAGTTCCGGGTCGGCCCGCTGTCGTTCAGCGAAGTCGTCGGTAGTTATCGTTCCCAAGAAGTAGTCGTCATCCGGGTCGTCGGGTGGTGGTTGGTCGACAGGCGCACGAGAGAGACAGTCGGCGTCGGAGTGTTTCTTGCCGGACTTGTAAATCACAGTCATGTCATATTCTTGAAGTCTCAGGCTCCATCATGCGAGGCGACCTAAAGGGTCCTTGAAGGTAGCTAGCCAACACAAGGCGTGGTGGTCGCTCACAACTTTGAAGGGCCTGCCGTACAGGTAGGGGCGAAATTTCGACGTAGCCCAGATGATGGCGAGGCACGCCTTTCCTGTTGAGGAATAATTGGCTTCTGCTTTGGATAGCGATCGGCTGGCGTAACTAATAACCCTTTCAAGTTCGTCAGTTCTCTGCACAAGAACGGCGCCAAGACCTATCGCCTTAACCACTCGGCCACCTCGCCGACGCAGTGCCAAGACCTACGCTACTTGCGTCAGTGAGTATTTCTGTCTTGGCGATTTCATCGAAATGGGTAAGTAACGGTGGCGTCTGGAGGCGATGTTTAAGCTCCTGGAAAGCGTGTTCCTGCGGCGTTTCCCACTTGAACTCCACGTCGGCCTTGGTAAGGTTAGTGAGAGGATCGGCGATGCGGGCGAAGTTTTTCATGAACCGCCTATAATAGGCGCACAGGCCCAGAAATCGACGCACCGCCTTCTTGTCAGTGGGCGGCGGGAAGTCGGCGATGGCGGCCGTTTTCCGTCGATCGAGGCGAACTCCAGACTTGCTAATAACGTGCCTCAGAAACAAGAGCTCCTCGTATGCAAATCTGCACTTTTCTGGCTTCAGTGTGAGTCCGGACGTCTTGATGGCTTGAAGTACAGCTTCAAGGCGCCGAAGATGCTCGTCGAAACTCGAGGAAAACACGACTACGTCGTCCAAGTACACAAGGCAAGTCTGCCACTTTAATCCTGCCAGTACTGTATCCACAACGCGTTGGAAAGTTGCAGGCGCTGAGCAATGACCGAAGGACATCACCTTAAACTCGAAGAGACCGTCCGGTGTTATAAACGCCGTCTTCTCTCGGTCTCTTTCGTCGACTTCGATTTGCCGATAGCCTGTCTTGAGGTACATTGACGAAAAGTACTTGGCGTTATGGAGCCGATCAAGTGCGTCGTCTATTCGTGGGAGAGGATACACGTCCTTTTTTGTGATTTTGTTCAGGTGGCGATAATCGACGCAGAAACGTAGGGTCCCATCCTTTTTCTTCACTAACACCACGGGGGATGCCCATGGACTCTTTGACGGCTGGATAATGTCATCCCGCAGCATTTCATCAACTCGTCTTTTCATGAACTCATGTTCTCGCGTCGAAACCCTATACGGACTCTGACGGAGTGGTCTGGCATTTTCTTCGGTTATGATGCGATGTTTCGTGATTGGGGTCTGCCGAATTTTCGATGACGACATAAAGCAATCTTCGTATTGCAGGAGCGGGGCCTTGAGCTGTTATTGCTTATGGTTCAGAAGTCTGGGATTGACATCGAAAGCTATGGTAGGGGCTTGGTTCATCTGATCAGGTTCCGCAGAATCGGCGAGGGTGAAAGCACTGGCGGCTTCGACAACTTCTTCGATGTATGCGACCGTTGTTCCTTTGTTCACATGTTTGTACTCATTGCTGAAATTCGTGAGCAGAAACGTTGCTTTGCCTCCCCGCAGCTCTGCAATTCCTCTTGCGACGCAAATTTTTTGGGTGACCAACAGATGCTGACTGCTTTCAACGACGCCTTCCAAGTCAGGTGATTTAGGAACGCCGACTGAAATAATGACGCTTGAGCGAGGCGGATTGGTGACTTGTTCTTCCAGCATATTCAAGGCATGGTTTGCTGACGGCGTGTGCGGCGGTAGTGCTTTTTCTGTGGATAACGTTTTCGACTTTGTTTTTAGGTTGATGACAGCACCATGGAGGCATAAGAAGTCCATGCCAAGGATGACATCTCTCGGGCAACGCTGTAGGACTACGAAGTCTGTAGGATAAATACGCCCGTTAATCGTGGCTATCGCTCTGCAGATTCCTGCAGGCGTTACGAGATGACCTCCGGCTGTGCGGATTTCCGGGCCTTCCCAAGCTGTCCCAACTTTCTTTAACTTCGCGGCGAACGACCCACTGATGACGGAGTAGCCGGCTCCAGTATCGACGAGAGCGGTCACACTGTGGCCGTCGATAAGATTTGTCGAGGTCGCTAGTTCGCCATCTCGCATTAAAGTTAGGGCGTGGCGTCGGGTCACGGCTGCGTCGGCTTGTTCCGCTGCTTCTATGTTGCGTCGTCAGGTCACCTTCGGTAAGTGAGGTTTCGCCGTCACGGCTTTGCCTGGTTGGCGTTGTCTTCGGAAAGCTCCGTCGCGGCGGCGGCGTCGTCGGAGGATCTTCGGTAGTTCGTCGCACAGCAACCGCACCTCCATCGGTTGCTACCTTTAGTTTCTCGGATACGGGCTGAGAGACCAGCCCCGCGTTGGGCCAGAGTACTGCCGATGGTGCGGTAACGTGCGGCGGCTGGGCGATGGCGAACGCGAAGGGCTTTGTGGTGTCCACTGAGTTCCTGTCAGGTAGTCGGCGATGTCATGTGGTCGTTCTCCTGGCTGCGGACGCGGTGCATTGACGGCGAAGCCACGCAGTCCCATCTGTCGGTACTGGCAACGGCGGTATGTGTGTCCGGCCTCGCCGCAGTGGTAGCAGAGCGGGTTATGGTCAGGGGTGCGCCAGACGTCAGTCTTCCTCGGTGCACTGCGCTGGGCCGCTGGCGAACGGTATGACGTTGGTGGGGGTGGTGGCGGCGGTGGCGTCTGTCGACGGAAGTGCGATGGGGCGGCGTTTTGGCATGGACGGGGAGGAGCGTTGTGGCGCACTGCAGCGGCGTAGCTCATAGCTTCCGGCTCGGGCAGTGGTGCTTGGGGAATTTGAAGCGATTGCCGAACTTCTTCTCGCACAATGTCGGCGATCGAATCCACTTGAGGCTGCACCGAAGGCAACAGCTTGCGCAGCTCTTCCCGCACGATCGCTCGGATCGTTTCACGCAGGTCTCCGGAGTTACTGGCTTGAGCAGCAGCGCATTCTGGAGTCAGGCGACGATTATACTGTCTGGTGCGCATGTACAGGGTCTTTTCGATAGTGGTCGCCTCGGATACAAATTCTTGGACGGTGTTCGGTGGATTCCTCATTAGTCCCGCGAAGAGCTCCTGTTTGACCCCTCGCATGAGGAAACGAACTTTTTTCTCCTCAGGCATGTCTGGGTCAGTGTGGCGGAATAGTCGGGTCATTTCTTTCGTGAAAATTGCGACATTTTCATTTGGTAGCTGAACCCGGGTCTCTGATAAAGCAGCGGGCCTCTCTTTGCGAGTGACGCTCGCGAACGTTTGCAGGAATGCGCCGCAAAAAAACATCCCACGTTCGGAGCGTGGACTCCCGATTTTCGAGCCAGGTCCTTGCAGTGTCTTCCAAATAGAAGAGCACACGACGCAGCTTTTCGTCATGGTCCCAGTGGTTGAGGGTGGCCACACGGTCGTATGTTTCTAGCCAGGACTCCGGGTCTTCGAAGGATGACCCATGGAAAATATGTGGTTCCCTGGGTTGATGCATGACCATCGTGGGCTGGGACGCTGCGGTTGTCATTGTCGCTGCAGTCGCAGTCATGGCCTTGGTCTTCCGCGCCTTGTCTTGTAGAAGCCCGTACTCCGGTGGTAGCCCTTGCTGTCGGCGGCTTGTTCGCTGCTCCTGGTTGGCGTCGGTGTCTTCTCCGCGACGTGGGCTGGGTTCACGGCTGGACGGGAGCGTCCGCTAGATGAACGAAGCAGCACCTCCACCAGATGTCACGGGGTCGTGACGTGGCCGAAGACAGGAGACTTTATGTTGGGATTTAACTGTTTATTTGGGTGAACCTGTGCGCGGTAAACGGAAAGTTCGATTACAGTAGCAGTCTTGCACAGATAGCTGTGAACGGATCGTCGATCAACTACTGACAAACGGCGAAGCGCGTCGGCATTTATACTCTTGCCGTCGAATGTTCTAGCGTTATCGCTGGCGGTGGCGTAGGTTCCAGAATAATCTGTACAGCTCACAGAGTAGGCGTGATCTTATCGAAATGATCTACTACAGTCCGGAAGCTTCTCGAAAAATGCAGGCGCGGTTTGCGCTGAGAATTGTGCAGTGTTTTGGGACGATAACAAAACTTGGGAAATGGAACGTGGCAATATGAATGCGAAGCAGAAGGCGTGACTCCCTCTCTGTCTCAAAAAGCACGTGGCCTGCACGCCGCGTGCGCCGGTGCTATCCGAAACCAATGGAACGGATTTCAAACCGCTGTCCTGCCGCGATATTGTTTACAAAATCTCTGCCTATGGGTGTTGTACTCTTGCACTGCCGGCGTTTACGATAAACACGGCAAGTTGCACGTTAAGCTTTTTTTTTATTTGATGTGTTCTTTGTGAAAATAAAGATGATATTTCGGACATTGGCGCGCGATGAACTAGGCACAGAAATTTTTACAGCTTCTTTCAGATCATTTCCCCCCTTTTGCGCTTCTTTTTAGGCTTTATGAAATTTTCAGTCAGGCTGTGGGCTAGACAAAGTTTTGACAGTCGCTGCAAATTCGGAGTACGTGTACGCGCGCTCGTTCCGCGGTTTCTAGTTCAGACACCTGGGTTACAACCACCACCGGAGCAAAATCGCGTAGCTAACTATGCGGCACAAAGAATGGATACTGTCGAACACCTCCGGTACGCCACGGTTAGGTGCGAGGCCCATGAAAACGCGCACACCGGCGCTGGACCACCTGAACGGTGCCGCACCGCACTACATCAACAATAACAAAACACCACCATTGTGCCCAGTGAATATGGCTGCTGTGACGGAATTTCCGCCACTTTTTCTACGCTCTGCGCCGGCTGGGCATGCCCTCTCCTACCTTTCCTTCCTCCGTGAGGAGAAGCCATGACGTCATCTTCGTGAAGCCGCTGCATCGCAAACACCCGCACTACCTTCTAGCGGAGAAGCAGATAAACACTTCGCGATTTCCGGCGACCAGCCACCGCAGTGTCCTTGGAAGCGGTGTTTTCTGCCGGCAGCGAGTCAATCCACGAGTGCTGCTTCTTTTGCGTGTTTTTTAAGAAAAGCTCTGCGATGCCCAGCTGTAGTGTATACTCGGTGCGAATATTGTGCACCGCCGGATGTACAGTACCTGGTGGCACTTTTCATGGTTCTTATTAATTTTTTATGTGGTTATGAAAGGGAATAGAAGAGAAAAGTAAGCCCTGTAACTGTCTGCATCTGGAGAGACACCACCACAGTAGCTCACGAGGAATGGTGGTAAGGAGGGATTAAAAGGATAAGACTAAAGATATATATATATATATATATATATATATATATATATATATATATATATTGTTACGCCACGTATGTGCCGGACGAAGAAGGAAAAAGAAGCAAGGGGTGTGGAAGAAGAAGATCATCATCATCTGCCTGCGCCGATACGGCTCGTCCCTCGAACCGTGTATCAATAAACCCCCAGACGCCTACTGAGGTCGTAACAGAGTGGTGGAAGGTGCTGGGTATAGGAACCAACGACGGGACCGCTACCCCTCGGATTTCGCCGGAGTCGTCGCCTCGCCGGCCTGCCTCCTTCTTTGGCCATCATGCCTGACGAAACAGAAGCTCGGGAACCAGTCCCCAGCAGTTCTTGGCCGTATCACAGAGAGCCACGAACCTTCTCCGGGAGGGCCAATGACGACGTGGACTCATGGCTCAAACATTTCAAGCGAGTAAGCAACTGCAACAAATGGGATGCTGCCTCCCAACTGTCACGCGTTGTTTTCTACCTCACTGATGTTGCCCTCGTTTGGTATGAGAACCATGAAGATATTCTGACAACATGGGAACGCTTTGTTGAAGAAATCAAGAAGTGTTTCGGCAACTCAGCTGCAAAAAAGAAGCTTGCCGAGCAGAGTCTTGCACAGAGGGCCCAGCTATCCGGTGAGACCTGCACCGTGTATACTGAAGAGATTTTGAGGCTGTGTAGGGAAGTCGATTCCAGCATGTCGGAAGAGGACAAGGTGGGGCATTTGCTGAAGGGAATTGCAGAAGATGTTTACAACTTCCTTATTAGCAGGGAAAGCCTGACTTCAGTGTCTGACGTTGTACGGCACTGCCGCACGTTTGAAACCCTGAAGCAGCGCAGAATAGCGCCTAAGTTTGGTCGTCTGGCAAATGTCACCTCAGTAGCCAGCATAGAAGCGGCCTCAACTGGTGACCTTTCGGCAACCATCCGCCAAATTGTTCGGGAAGAGTTACTCAGACATGGCGAAATGACACGTGAACGGGCAGCTGCCACGTCTCCATCCTATTTCCCGCAGGACACCACTGCCCCACAGCTTACAGTTTATGAACATCCATCCGTCAACGCAACGGAGGTTGCAGGGCCTCGGCGTATTCAGCAGTCAAGTCCGGTTTTTTACGAGCGATCACAGTACCCTCAACGTTTCCGTTCCGTACGCCCATACCACCCACCGACAACTGATTTCATTGAATCTCGGGCTTACGCGAACGCTCGCAGACGTGAACACTTCGAAGAACGGCGACGACCTCGTCCTGCGCCTGTGTGCTACAACTGTGGTCTGACTGGTCACATATCGAGGTATTGCGATCGTTCGCGCATACCACGCTATGATCAGTGGACAAGCTTGACCGATAAACCTGCTGTCCCACCTTTTCAAGGACACTGGCCCACCGACTCAAGACCCGGCAGCAGCTTCTGGCACGGACACTGGCGCAACAACTCCCCTGCCTCTGATCGAAGTGTGACGCCACCTCCTGCGCCTCGATCCCACCGGTCTCCATCGCCACGGCGCCGCCCATCGTCACCACATCAGGAAAACTAAACAGTGCGGCCGATGGGGGTGAGGTCGCTGGTGACTTGCTGCAAAACGAAATACCCCCGTCTGTGTTGATGTTCAAGAACAAGGTAGAAGTTTTTGTTGATGGTGTGTGTACGATGGCTTTGGTGGATACTGGTGCTACAGTTTCGATTATGAGTGCTGCTTTTAAACACCGTTTAGGACAAAAGGTGATGTTTTTGTGGGAGAAGGCAACAACATTCTGTGGCGTTGGTGGTAACTCGCTGTGTCCCATTGGTGTCTGTACCGCAGAAGTGTGCTTGGGTGATCAAGTGTTTGTCACAGAGTTTACGATTCTTCCAAGGAGCACACACGACATAATCCTGGGGATTGACTTCCTTCGAATGTGTGGCGCCACTGTTGATTGTAGAAATGGAGAGGTGTACATATGTGATGCTGCCCCTGGAGAACTATTAGAGAATTCAGACAGGGAGCACGGTGCGCTCCGGGTCAGTGAAGATAGCATTGTGCCGGCATTCTCTGCAGTCTGTGTTCCTGTATACTCTTCACGCATTGAAAACAGTGACAGTGCGTTCGACGCATTAGTGGAGCCCTTTCATCTCAGTTGCATTAAGAAGAACACATTGGTGCCGCATTGCATAGTGTCACTCGTTCAAGGACGCACAGGACTACGGGCGGTAAACTGTTCAGCTGAGTCGGTGGTTCTACCAGGAGGACTGAAGCTTGCCAAGTTCAAAACATACTCACCGATGGCAGTGGCTGCCCTCAGTGATGCTCCAGGTGGGGCCTCAGCCAATACTTCTACGGCCGATTCAAAACTTTTACCTATGATCGACAAGTCACTTACTACTGACAAACGCCGCATGCTTCTGGACGTTTTGTCGAAATACGTGGCGATTTTCGATTTTTCCCATGACCATGCGCCCTCGATTCCCGCGTCTCGGATTCTCCACAGGATAAACACGGGAACAGCACAGCCCATCCGCCAGAAACCCTACCGAGTGTCGCCGTCTGAGCGCAAGATAATTGATGAACAAGTGCGTGATATGCTGCAGAAGGGTGTCATTCGAGAATCATCGAGTCCTTGGGCGGCTCCCGTGATTCTAGTCAAAAAGAAGGATGGTACCTGGAGATTCTGTGTGGACTATCGCCGTCTAAACTCCGTCACAAAGAGAGATGTCTACCCTCTCCCACGCATTGATGACGCTCTAGACTGCCTCCATTCAGCATCCTACTTTTCGTCCATAGACTTACGCTCAGGCTATTGGCAAATACCTGTGCATTCAATGGACAAAGAAAAGACGGCTTTCGTTACTCCGGATGGACTATATGAATTTAACGTGATGCCTTTTGGTCTATGTAACGCGCCCGCTACATTTGAAAAATTCATGGACACCATTCTGCGCGGCCTGAAGTGGAACATCTGTATGTGTTATCTTGACGACGTTGTTATCTTCGGGCGTACATTCAGTGAACATAACGAAAGGGTAGAGCTGGTTTTGAAATGTATTCGAAATGCTGGCTTGGTTCTTAATGCAAAGAAGTGTCATTTCGGAGCTCGACAAACACTGGTGCTGGGACATCTCGTCAACAAGGATGGCATCAGGCCCGACCCGAATAAGACGGCGGCTGTTAGAGCTTTTAAACCACCTGGCTCAGTGAAGGAGCTTCGGAGCTTCTTGGGCCTCTGCTCTTACTTTCGCCGATTTATTCCCGCCTTTGCAGAAGTTGCCTTTCCACTGACCTGTCTTCTCCGCCAAGGTGCTAGTTTTGAATGGACTCCTGATTGTGAAACTTCTTTCAACCAACTGAAGTTCTTGCTCACGTCGCAGCCTATCCTGCGGCACTTCGATCCTTCTGCGGCGACTGAAGTTCACACCGACGCAAGCGGCATTGGCATAGGTGCAGTCCTCATACAGCGATGTAATCAAGTGGAACACGTAATCGCATATGCCAGTCGTACTTTAAGTAAGCCGGAACGCAATTACACTGTGACCGAACAAGAATGCCTTGCACTCGTCTTCGCTGTGCAGCGATTCCGCTCATACCTATACGGTCGTCCTTTCCAAGTAGTTACGGATCATCATTCTTTGTGCTGGCTTATCAACCTTCGGGATCCGTCAGGCCGTCTAGCACGCTGGGCCCTCCGGCTGCAAGAGTACAACTTCACGGTATCGTACAAGAGCGGCAGGAAACACGCGGACGCAGACTGCCTTTCAAGGATGCCAGTTGATGCTACAGTTTGCGACGCTGACGATTTCGATCATCTGATTGCGTCCGTAGCACCAGCGTTCCCGGATAAGGCCACCTTTGAAACTGAGCAGCGGAAGGACGTGAGTTTGAATCCGTTATTCGTGATCGCACAAGCATCCACTCCGGAAAGCCGCTTTTGCGTCCGTGATGGTCTACTGTACAAGAAATCCATCTCCGGCACCGGTTCCCGCTTCCTGCTGGTGGTTCCAGAGGCACTACGGTCATCTGTTTTGTACGCCATGCATGATGACGCCACTTCAGGTCACCTCGGAACGACGCGCACTCTTCATCGTACCCAGGAACGCTTCTACTGGCCACGTATGCGCCAGTCAGTTGAGTTGTACGTGGCCAGTTGTGCGCAATGCCAGGCGCACAAATCTCTCTCAGCAGCTCCGGCCGGACATCTACAACCTGTGACGCCTCCCAGTTCTCCGTTCGAACAAATTGGCATTGACCTGGTGGGCCCTTTTCCGCGTTCATCGAAAGGCAACAGATGGATTGTGGTATGTGCTGACCATCTTACTCGGTACTGCGAGACTGCTGCCCTGCCATCCGCGACTGCTGGTCAAGTGTCGTCCTTCCTTCTCCATTCTATCATACTGCGTCATGGGCCCCCTCGCGTCATCATAAGTGACCGTGGACGTCAATTCACGGCAGACGTTGTCGAACAACTTCTCCGTATGTGTGGCTCAGAGCTCAGACACTCGACGCCTTATCACCCGCAGACGAATGGTCTCGTCGAGCGAACAATTCGAACACTGGTGAATATGCTTTCTATGTACGTTGCTTCGAACCACAAGAACTGGGACGATGTCTTGCCGTTCGTCACATACGCGTTTAATACTTCCCAACATGAGACCACCGGCTACAGCCCGTTCTTCCTCCTCTATGTTCGACCCCCCCGTTATACTCTGGATACAATATTTTCCTTCTCTGATCGGGACCAATCAGAAATCTCCCTAGCAGAAACTCTTTGTCTCGCCGAAGAAGCTCGTCGTCTTGCTCGTTTACGTACAATAGCCTCGCAAGACAGATCGAAAGTTCGTTATGACAGCAAGCACCGGCAGGCCACATATATTCCGGGAGATCTCGTGTTGGTGTGGAAGCCTTTACGCAAACGTGGCTTGTGCCAAAAACTGCTCGCGCACTACATCGGACCTTTTGTTATCCTTGACCGCCTGAGCGCAGTCGACTACCGCATCGCACGTCTTACAGCTAGCGGGAGACGTTCCAGAAAGACAGAGGTCACGCATGTCGCTCGCCTGAAGCCTTTCAGTCAACGCGACACTGCATGAAACGCGCGGCGCGCTTTGTCTGCGAGGGGGGAAATGTTACGCCACGTATGTGCCGGACGAAGAAGGAAAAAGAAGCAAGGGGTGTGGAAGAAGAAGATCATCATCATCTGCCTGCGCCGATACGGCTCGTCCCTCGAACCGTGTATCAATAAACCCCCAGACGCCTACTGAGGTCGTAACAATATATATATATATATATATATATATATATATATATATATATATATATATATAGAGAGAGAGAGAGAGAGAGAGAGAGATATGCGCAGGGACAGCGAGTGACGACGGAAGTAAAGAGAATATAGGAAAGATGAAACACGGTCGCAGGAGTCCGCGGACGGGGCACCACTTGCGAGAGCTCTTGTCAGCGACAGGAGATGGCGCAGGGCTAATCCAGTTGGCCAGAGCTACGCTGTCGTTGTCGTCGGGAACCGGCGTCAGGAGGTAGCGTAAGACCAACCCAGTCGGCCAGAGCTGCAGTACTGTCGTCGGAGATCGCGAGGGCACAACCGGTCGGCACGGAATCCAGCGAGCGAGTGTCTTACTCATTGTGCCAACTGAGAACACCCGCGAAATTTCGTTTGTGCTGCTGTAGGCATCGTGTCGCGTTTTTAGAAGTTGTGTCGTTCATACAGAAGGAAAATAAACTTTTCTTGTTACCGGACTAAGTGTGTATGCATTGTACGGTGTGCGCTCACTGCGTGTTTGTTGTGTGCGCACTGGAAATACACACTTTACGTGCACAATCGCGTATACGATACAGTGGCGCCTTCTTACCGACGTGAAGTACGTCAAGTACTAGGCTGGCGTTGCACGTAATAGCTACGAAGCAAGCTCTCAAAATCATGCATTGCCACACTGACACTACGTACGAGGAAAGAACTGCTAATCGGCCCGTAGATCAGGAAATATGGCTAAGATAGATAGATAGATAGATAGATAGATAGATAGATAGATAGATAGATAGATAGATAGATAGATAGAGAGAGAAATCCTTGCGGCGAGCAGAACGCGTAAGCCACTGCCGGGTGAGTTCGAATACGATGATGCAGGGGCTGAATGAATTTCATTCCGACACGTACCGATGCTTTCTGTGTCGTTGCACGAAAACACTCCACGAAGTATTTCAGCACGCCGCGCTCGAGCCTGCCACGAACGAACAGTCTCGGAAAGGTGTGTTCGCTACATTTTACCGCATGCAAACCATACAATACGCGTTAAGTTAACGCCGGGACTATATATATAAGCGAAACAGCGATGAGAGCACGCCGCGGAGCGTATGTTGTTTAGTTTGCCCCATACCGGTTTGTTTGCCCCATAAGTTTGACGTCACTTCCGTTACACTTCTCGCAATGCATTGGGATAGGATAGGGCCTCTCCTGAGTTTTTCCTTCCTTCATGACTTTTTATATATTACTCTATGCCCCCTTTTCCCAGCAGACAGCTGCAGAGCGCGCTTTCTTCTACGAGGCGATGATAGAGTGAACACAGTTCAGTTTTGACAGTTGCATACAGCGTGTTAGTCGTCGTTGACTAGGGTCTTACAATATTGAGCAACAAGGAAATCGATTCGGGCATGTCAGATGCTTCACGCGCTGGCGGGTCGAAAAAAATGCGAACCTTCCGCACTCAGATAGTAGCTGCAATAATCGCTGAACTTGTCACTGGTAAGTACAGACGAGCAGGCACAACATGATGTCGGATGACATTGCCAACTTGCTTTTCGCGCGTCAGAAGAGGCACGTGAGGATATGTTCACACCCTGGCCAGCCGAGGCGGGGTGTAGCTGATCTCGTGACGTCATCGGCAACAGATTCTCATGACGTCATCGATACTCACCATGAATGACGGAGCAGCTTTATGTTTTGGTTTCTGTTTTGGCTCACCGTTTATTGCATAATTAAAATTATTGACGAGTTCCTGGGACCAAAGAACCAGCCTAGCTTTAGCTTTTGCAGGACTGTCAATACTATTTGAAAACAGCATTATTTTAGTATGATCGAAAATGCGCCGCAGTTCCCCTTTAATGTCTGTTATACATAAGGAATTGTATGTGCTAAGTATAGTAATATTTAAAACTTAGCGTATTGCACCACTTGTAACATCGACTCTACTACAATACAAACTGTGCAGCTATGCAATGCTGCTTCAATTTAGAACTAGAAAAGTAACATCCCCTCATGCCTAGTTTCAATTCTTAAAAATACTGTACAAGTTAGCTGGGTCAAGAGAAATATGCTCATTTTTTTAATAATATGCAATATATACTATTGGGAAGTTTCAATTGAAACTTACTTGACCAAATCCCTATTCGCTTTTAATTCACCTTAAACATGGAACTTGCTATTCGCCAATTTCGAATAAAATGTTCCCAACCTGCCCCCAGTCATTCCGTTATGCTACACGGTAGTTACAGTAGTATCCAGTGTTTTAATGCATGACTATGCTACAAGTCTGGCACGTGTATATCCAGAATGGTGTCGAAAAAAACAAAACAGCGCACCATCTGTAATAAAGTCAAGTCTCTTGAAGTCATTTGCTGGAGCCCACGTGAGGTAGAAGCTATATTTAAATTCGATTTAGTCGAGCCCGATGCCTTTTCCTGTCGAAAGCGCGTGAGTATGAATGGAGTAACCTCTGTTCACGGCCCTTCACTTCTTTGAAAGTGTCTTTTCTTGTTTTCCCAGATGTTTCTTCAAACAAAGTTCACTTACAGCGCTCTTTCAGTGTGGCCCGTTGCGGGTAACGTAAGACCGTATGACACCACTGTGCATGGAAACAAATTAAGTTTGGCTAGATTAACGGTTTGAATTCCTTCAAGGAGAGTTGATAAATTATTTAGTGCGGTGTGCGAATAGTGAATGTTGAGACCTAATCGTATGCGGATCGAATAATGCCAGAAACGAATCGGATAACTTTGCCATTGTTCTCGAGTATCTAACAGCCGTTTTTGCACCTAATGTGGAATGATGTTCACATCCCTACATTGATAATTGTAGCGTTAAAATAACCAATAAAGCAAGGAGCAAATTAGCAGGCGTTAGTGTCCGGTGAGAAGAACGACGCAGTATGTTTCACAACGAAAGCTACATAACATGTTAACGCGATAGCATTAAAGAGCTCGTTTCGCAGAAATTCTGCTGTCGGTGTCCGCGTCGTTGGTCGTGAGCCACAAATCATCATCTTGTGCGGGACCTAAAAATGGCGAAACATGCAAACAAAATAAATAATGAAAATTCTGGGTTTGAGAGGGGAGTGAACCCGGGTCGTTTGCGGGGCAAGTGGGTGTTCTATATACCACAAATCGACGCCTGTGAATACAGTAAAAATAACTTTCTCTGCTTGGAAATGCAGTGAAAGTAACTTTCATGCTTTACAAACACACGCGTCCTGTATGCATGCTTCACAATACGACATGAAATATTACAGTAATAATGCGTGGCACAAGCGTACACTGCCATCGGGCGTCGGAACATGTGATTGCCATATTTACTTCATAGTTTAAAGCCGGTCACCCACTACAAAAGACACATACGTTACTGTACCCTTAAGACAACGTAGTGGGTGCATGGAAGGTTCGAAAGGATTTCATGCACAGAGTGTTTCAAGTGCGCACTATGGACAGGATATCACTATCGCGTTGAAATCTTAAAGGTGAAGCTTAAGGTTCTCCTAATTTTTAATGGCTATGCTATATTCACGGCGATGAAATGATGAAATTTCTAAATATTCATAAGCTATTGAAAAAAATATTCTTTTTTAAGAATAGTAGCTATTCTATTCAAATACAGGATCGAATAGAACACTACCATTCTAAATTTCTGAATATTGCCACATCCTTCAAAAAAAAAAAAAAGAAAGAGTTCATATAACGCGCCGCAGCACCCCAAGAACACTTGTGGTCGCTCTCAAAGGGGCTTGCCAATGATGCGTTGTGGATAAGCGTTATCTGAGCTCTCGAAAAGATGACTTGAAAGCTGATTGTGTACGAAGAAAAGGTCACATGAAACAAGAGTTTGTAACACATCGCGGCTGATCCGCAATATTCACGTTTTTTTTTCTCTCTATCTTCCATCGCGAACTTAGCGAAGGAGCACTGACGTTGCTGGTCACCATTTCGGTTTGTCTTGCAAGCTGCTTATTTAGGATTTCGTGTCTGAACCACCCTGGTGCGTTATGTCGAAGCTGACGGTCGTGCTCGCCTACAGCGGTGGCCTGGACACCTCGTGCATTCTCGCTTGGCTTATTGAACAAGGATACGATGTGGTCGCCTTCATGGTGAGTTTTCCCGCAACGAAGCAATATTTCTTTGAGGACCGCGTTCTAGCTCAAAGAAAAAACAATGGCAGGTAATTTTGAGCAGAATACAAGGCGACGTTTACGTGTATTTTATTGCATAAGAAATTGAGTACGCTATTGCGTTAACTAAAGTGCGGGTATACACGATACAATAGAGGAACCGAACCCGCCACGCTGGTCTAGTGGTTATGGTGTTCGACTACTGACCCGCCGGTCGCGGGATCGAATCCGGGCCACAGCGGCCGCATTTTCGATGGAGGCGAAAATGATTGAAACCTGTGTATTTAGATTTACGTGCATAGTAAAGAAATCCTAGGCGGTCAAAGTTTTCGGAGCCCTCCACTACGGCGTCTCTCATAATCATAACGCGCCATGGAATTGGGACGTTAAACTGCAACAGTTATTATTGAGAATAAGGAATCAATGATGGTTACAAAGAAGGGTACTACGTAATATATGCCAAACTGAATTGACTGATATGAGCCGAACTATGGGATCAGAAATTCGAAAACGGAGGGTAGGTGCTGGAGCGGACGTTTCGGCAAGCGGCGGACTTGTCTTTGTCAAGGCTGCAACATTGAAAAACCTTGAGTTGCGGCCTCGGAAAAAAAAAAAAAAACAAGTCCGTTTCCCGGAACGTCTACTCCACCCCCTGTTTAGAAATTTCTGATCTCAAGCTAACATCTTCCCCTGTCTTGCCGTTCTTTTGGGCAACTATGTGATAGCATTATCTTATAGTGCACTTCAAAATTAAGCGTTTCTGCAAAAAAAAAAAAAAAGCAAGTGCACATGCTCTAGAAACGAGTGATCACGCACGGTTCCCGCTATGCTGAGTGCATTGAAAACGGAGCAATAATGATAAGTTAGCAGACGTATAAACGATTACTTGCTTACTGTTATCGACATCGTGATGGCTTATATAGCAGGGCGACTTGCAGATTCGATGATTTCGCTCTGCTTTGACCTTATTCGATCACACTAATGCGCGCCTTGCGTTCTTTATCAACTGAACGACAAGCGGTAGTTGTACGGTTGTAAACAAATGCGCATCTTTTTTTTTTCTTCACTAGTGCTCTTTCGGCTAAACTGATCAATTGTGGAAAGCTCGAAGCCATATACATTGATTATGCGAAAAGCTTTGCTCAAAAAAGCAAAAAAATCTAACGAAGGAAGACGATATCGGTGATTAGGGCACCCCATGACCCTCATGTTGTTGCAGGATGTGCTGCGCTGGGTTGCCGGAGTTCTCACACCAGGCTCACGTAGCGGTGGGTCGAGTGCGAGCGGCTATCAACGGCCCTCGAGGTCATCTACATCGCCGTTGTCACTGTTTGACTGCTTCGAAAACATGGTTCTATGATGCGGAGCGGCCACAAATTGGCAGCATCACCTAGCTCTTCGCCTTCGCTGTTCACGTTTTCTGCATAGACCGGATCGGCATGTTTTGCACACCTTCCCAGCTATAGTGCAATCAAGTATAAGTCACACGAAGGGATACTTCTCGGCTCAGTTTTGTTCGACTTTTCTTTGCACGTGCTTATTTAAAATTATTTTCACAGTTTCTAGGGCATTTGTACTACCAAAACGCTGGATAATAGTGTGTCGGGAATAGAATTGCCAATTACCCTATAGGAGGGTTGCACGTGACGTCATCCGCTTGAGGGGCCAGCGGCGTTTGTCCCTAGCGCCATGTCAGTGGTCTGGGCGCGCCCTTTTTGAAGCGGCAGTGAGAGGTTGTGTGCGTGCCGCTACGTACGGTACCAACGTGGTGAAATTTGACTGAGCGCTTATGCGCGTGACTTCCGAGGTCCGGCGAAACTTCGCTACGAACACGAGGTTGACCTTTGCGGCGGATATCGACCCGTTCGACTTCAGCAGCGATGAAGCTGTGTGTGTCGTGAAGTGTTATTCCCGCATCGAGCTCATGGACATTAATGATCATTTTGTTGACGGCACAAGCTTCGCAACAAGGTACGAGCTTAAAGCCTATAGATTGATTGACGCCCACAACTATTTGACTAGCGGATGGGTCAAACATCACTGAGTTAGATACCTCGGAGACGGCCGCCGCGTCTTCGTCGGAAACGTGACGGGTTCCCATTGCTCATTGCTTGGACGAATAATTTTTTTTTTCACCGTGGTGGTGTCGCTTCACGAATTATTTGTGTGGAAGGGATTCAACATTTGCAAGAACATGCAAGGTGACACAATTGACATAGCCCGTTCGTGGTTGAGCCCATGCCGCTTGCGATCAAAAATGCTCTTTGCTTCAGGGTCTAATGACGCGCGTCGGGCAGTTGCGCACCCAGAGATCGCATACGGTCTCGATCGTAACTGATCGACGTCAATGTGATATCACCATTTGTGTGATCAGCTCGTCAAAGCATGGGTAAACGAGAGCGCACTGCTTCGCTGACTGTTTACTAACACACCGAAATCAGTAAGACGCCGCACCTACCTGACTAGTACTGCTGACAAGCAGCGATCGCGGTCGTAGTGCGCGTGCTCGTCTCCTGCTGCGTAAACAAGGCTTCATAGCACGCCGCGAAAACTGAAGTCTTTTGCCACAAAGGCGAACCTCTATGATATTGCATAGGCTCTAAACACTTACTGGAAATGAAATTAAATGTACGAGGTATAGTGTGTGGTTGAGCCATCCAAACCTTTTCGATGGGATTACAATCATTTTAGGTATGTAAAAAAAAAAGACGCCATCAGACGCATTCTCATGGCCAGCCTACTTACTCGAGTGGTTGTAGCAACTAAATACGGCCCAGTTCACCATTATGACCACAGGAATGTCGCATGAACGCGCACCCTTGAGTGTACCACAGAACACCTACGTACTAGTGCACGTTCTGCGACTGCTTGCCCGCGGCGGCCGGGAGAGAGACCACAAAGATGGTTGCGCTGCCTCTTCGACGCTGGCGCCATCTCATGGTCCACGCCCCTGTGCAACCCTCCCATAGTGTTGTGAAAAAAAAATCAAGAGAATTGGTTTTTAAGTGTTCTACCTTCAGGGTTCCTTGAGGCGCTGCGCTGCTAACCGGATGGATACGGATTGAATTCAGGATCTCAGCAACAGCATTTTGATGGAGACGGAATGCAGTAAAAACCACGTACTTGTGTTTATGTAGGTTTAGGGACACGTTACATAACCACGCAGGGTCAACCACTAAAATTAATCGACTCCTACGCTACGACATGCCTCGATAATGTCGTGGCTTTGGCTCATAGATTTCGCACGTAAAATTAATCACGAACGGGTACTTTTAGGATGTTTCGACATTCTTCGCAGAAATGAGTGGTGCGATATCTGCGGCTACCTTTCGTTTCAAAAACGACGTACGAAGCTTCAAGGCTGAACCAAAGGCTCTCACAGAACATAGCGATTAGATGAACCATCGCGTCAACTTCGACGCCACCTGGGTCATTAAAACAGACCGTAGCCGCACCGAAAAGCAATTCTTATCTAAACGACACCTGAAAATATTGACCGCTTCACTGGGATTCGGCCGAAAGTGGACGTAAACACCAAGAAACTACTAAGCATCACAACCACAAATAAAAGTCGCTAGCTTTGGAGCCGGCCGGACAGTCACCCCCGGAAGAGAATACCGAATCGGTTTCGAAACGTAGTGACAGTTCCTAATTAACTGTCCAGTCATTAAGATATATGACATTTGAAAAAGAAATTTCAAGGCGGGACACTACTTTCAAGGGGTGTCCCCGCCAGCTTGAGCCCAAGGGGGGGGGGGGGGGGTCAGGACCATCCTAACCACCCCCTTGTGATTTACGACTGTGCCGAAGCACGAACTGTTACACATGACCTGACTTCAATCTCTCTCACCGTGATGTTACTGTGTTTCCTGCAGTTGAAAACATGCTCTCACTGGGCATCTCAGTAGCATGGACAGGTATAACAGTATACCGCAAAACGAGTATTTCGATGCCTCGATAAAGCGCAGCTCTGTGCTCTTTCCAGTATTTTGAAAGATTTGATTGATTTCTAGAGATGAGGGGCTCATTGAAAAAGGTTTGAACCTTTTGACTGTAGCGTCTGAGCTGAGTGTGCTGTTTATTTCTGGCTGCCAGCAGTTCGAGTCTTCCAGAATGGTCACTAGGTCACGTGAGTTTTGTTAGCAGTGGATGTTGATTAACGCGGGAAAGATGGCGCATTTTACTATTTATGGGGAATATAATGCCCTCACAATAAGTACCTGCCTTAATTGTTTTAACCAATAGAACTCTCCATCGCAGCGGGAGGAATAGGTTAGACCACAGTAACTCTGATACGCTAGCGGAGAGTTCAACTGCGATTCGGTAAAAACTAAATGAGATAAGAAAAAGGTAATGATTGATTGTTATGTAGGGTTTAACGTTACAAAACCACCATATGATTATGAAAGATGCCGTAGTGGAGGGCTCCGCAAATTTCGACCACCTGGGGTTCTTTAACGTGCACCCAAATCTGAGCACATGGGCCTACAACATTTTCGCCTACATCGGAAATGCAGCCGCCGCAGCCGGGATTCGATGCCGCGACCTGCGGGTCAGCAGCCGAGTACCTTAGCCACTAGACCCCCACGGCGGGGCAAGAGAAAGGTGGCATGCGGTCAGATAAACCTCAAGACACACCACCGACGAGAGGAATAGAGATCAGTTCATTATTCGTGAGCATTTTTTTTTGGAGTGTACCCCAGAAACAATGAGTCTATAACATGACACGTTTTCCATATGAGTACGCAAGGTTCCACAGAAAGTGCAGAGAAACTCAAGGATGGTACGTAATCAACGACGACTTCATCCCAAGGTTTACCAAGTGGGATATTGGGCTTGAAGTCTTGGGCTCCTCACCATGCTCAAATAAGTTATGAAATATAAGAAAAGAAACGTTGCCAGTGGTGAGATCTGAACTCACGACAGCCCGCTCAGGAGATCAGTGTCTTACCCTCTCAGAAAAACTCACTTCAAATGGCATCTCAGCCATATTTAGCAGTGACGGCGATGCAGGAACGCTGCGGTGGCACTTTGCACTCTGGAAGCATGGGTAGAATGACGGCGCTCACGTATAGCGTCGCTGTAACGAGCAGAGCAAAAACAGCAATAAGAACATCAAACAGCAATAATAAACTAAGCGGCACAGTTACACAATTCTAGTGGAGGTTCTGCAGATTTCCGTATATAAGATGTGCCTAACGGTTGTGCGGACTTTGAGCAAGGTGTACACGTCGATGCTTTCCGTGAGGTCGAATAAACTTTAGGAAGACACGGTGTTCGTGGTCTTGAAGAAAACATGAGTTCACGTTGGCTCACAGTCTATAAATTGACAAAATATCTCAGACGTTATTGCATTTCATATCTATCAGGTGATATATTGTGAGGCATGCGTGGATTTTAGATGCGGAGCATCTTATACTCGCGCCTTGTAGTGCGCCGTCCGCGCCGTCCGCACCGCTTCTCGAACATTCGACAGCTGACGCGCGCGCATGCGCCGTCGCGCCGTCGCCCACTCTTCCACCATCTGTGCATCCCTTCCTCCTCTACACACCGCGCGCGCTTCACTCCTCCATCATCTGTGCACCCTTCCTCCTCTACGCACCGCGTTCGACATCTACAATTCTCCTGATTCTCCAGTGGACGCGCATGTGGCGTCGCGCTTCGAGAACATTCAACAGCTGACAGTGCATGCGCCGTCGTGCTGTATATATACTCAAGGTCGGCGCTCGCTCGCTCAGTTGCCGCTCGTCGGTTGGTTTGTACGGCGCGTCGACGTCCAAGGTCGCGGTGAAATGAATTCCAACGAATCCACAAACACAATGATCGACGTCCCTTCGACCAGCGCCGCCCTTTCGCATACGTGTGTACGTGTTCACTCATTTAACACCCCCTCCTACAACCACGTTAACCAATTTAGCCATCGACCCAAGTAAGTCGCAATTTAACACCCCATTTCACAACCACGTTAACCAATTTAGCCATCGACCCAAGTAAGTCGCACTTTAACACCCCGTTAACCAATTATATGGTCCGCATCCTCCTCAGTGTTCCCCCGAGGGAAGCTGCGGGCAATTTTTTTTAATCCATGTTTTTCAATTAGAGAAGTGGAAATGACGAGAGATGTGGAAATAAAGAGCGAAAAAAGCATTGCGTTGCACAATGACGCATTAGACGACCTTGATTTTGCTTTCGCAGGCGAACCTTGGACAAGACGAAGACTTCGATGCAGCTCAGGCGAAGGCGAAACGCATCGGAGCCAGGAAGGTGGGACTCTTCCTTTACTTCATTTACATAGAACGCAAAACGAATGATAGCATAATATTATGTTTCAATGCTACCGATGCCATGCACTTCTTCACTAGTAATTTCGTGGAAACAATCTAGTCAGCAATACCAGCTGTAAGTCGGGCTTGCATGATTAATGGACAGACAAACAGTCCGTCTGTCTGTCTGTCTGTCTGTCTGTCTGTCTGTCTGTCTGTCTGTCTGTCTGTCCATTAATCATGCAAGCCCGACAGACAGACAGACAGACAGACAGACAGACAGACAGACAGACAGACAGACAGACAGACAGACAGACAGACAGACAGACAGACAGACAGACAGACAGACAGACAGACAGACCTCCTGGTGATAGATGATGGAGGGTGGGATGGAGGAAAAAAGACAAACACAAAATATGCTTTTACATTGAACAGCGGTTTCGGAAGTTGATGTTGTAGTCTCCCATTAAGTGCCGTTGATATAGGTGTGCGCTCACAGGGCTGCCCCCCTCCCGCCTACTTGACTAATCGTGTAAATGGGCGCCAAGTCTGCCTCACAACATTACTCAACTGGATTTGTCCCTTGCCCCGCCGCGGTGGTCTAGTGGCTAAGGTACTCGGCTGCTGACCCGCAGGTCACGGGTTCGAATCCCGGCTGCGGCGGCTGCATTTCCGATGGAGACGGAAATGTTGTAGGCCCGTGTGCTCAGATTTAGGTGCACGTTAAAGAACTCCAGGTGGTCGAAATTTCCGGAGCCTTCCACTACGGCGTCTCTCATAATAATATGGTGGTTTTGGGACGTTAAACCCCACATATCAATAAATCAATCTGTCCCTTCATTGACCACAACCTGAATGCACATCACCCTGTAGATAATTGTATGATGTGCAGCGTTATGGACATACAGCTTCTTGACGATAATGTAGCTGCCGAGGGTCCCCGATGTTGCATTCCGAGGACTGTTCACTTTCCCCTTTTCCAGCAGAAAGTCGGGGACCAGGCAGGTCCTTGTGGGAAGCACGTCATCGCTTCGTTTTAATTTTTATATCCTTTGCGAATTTTGTTTTCTTTCGGACTGAATCAGCACTTGTATCTTAAATCACATTGTTACCGATGTGATTGTATGAGCACCAACCAACGTGACAGCACTCGGACGCGCTTGTCACATTACAGGTATTGGTAGAGGACCTGCGGCGGGAGTTCGTGGAGCAGTTTGTGTTTCCCGCCCTGGCCGCTGGCGCTGTGTACGAGGAGCGCTATCTGCTAGGGACGGCGCTAGCGAGGCCCTGCATTGGCAGGGCGCTGGCCGGGGTCGCCGAGAGGGAAGGCGCTACCTTCGTGTCGCACGGCGCCACGGGCAAGGGCAACGACCAGATACGCTTCGAGCTGGCCTGTAGTGCGCTAATACCCACTGTACAGGTATACACGTATGCCGCACATTTTGCTCACGCCTTTCAATGCGATAGCATGGGAGCCCATGTCGCGAAAACATCCGGCGTCAGCGGTGTGCGCCGCAAGCAAAGAATAAAAAGTCCGTGCGCGCAAGCGTTATATGCTGTAGTTTACCAGCCCATTTATTCGGCGTTTGTGGGGTAGTGACTTGTCTTGCAAAAGGTAAAACAGCGCAAAAAAAGCGAGATGAACAAAGAATCGCAGATGACGAACGAGGACAGCGCTCGTCCTGTGTTATTATTCTTCGTTCGTCTCGTCTATTCCGCGCTGTTCTTACCTTTTACAATGTGTGACCCATTAGCCCGACAAAGCATACTTATTACTTGTGTCTGTGTTTGCGCGCCCTGTCTTTTCAGAATGTCACTGCCCTTGACATTTCTAACAGCAATTAATAACAGATACCGTGGACGCTACAAACTATATGTAGTAGAATAAAGGCATTTACATAAAAATGTAGTAACTGTTACTCACGGGTTAATTTTCCTACATAATTGCTAATGACCATAAAATCCACAATGTAAACATTACGCCATATGCACGCAGCGTCATAAATGAGAAGAGCACAAGTGCTTAACAACTTTACTGATGACACGTACTTTTTAGGCGATTACAGGAGAATTTATGAGCGTGCCTTCAGGGTGACACATTAGCCACCAATGAACCTCTCTGTTTTAATATGGATAAATGAGTAGTGACCTATAGTTAGATTCTGTAAAACTTGATGGGGTGTACTCGGGGACGTAGCATAATACTGTTAATCAACCGTATTAAAAATTATATGCCATAAATATGTTCAATAAAACTGCCACCACAATGCATTTTACAAGATGGCCAAGACAAGGTACTTAACTATGTTTTGTGCTTGATCCTAGAACATCTTATTCACGAGCTCTCGGTTAGAAGTGATATGTCAAGATGATCACTGTTACAACTTCGCACACTATTAACTGCAATTTCACAACAAGTATTTCTCAGCCGGGTAGCAAAAAGTTAATATAGGTCTGATAAAAGTTGGAACCACTGCAGTTATACATATTTGCTTACAGTTACTCTCTGTGTAGTAACGTAGGTAGTAAACAAATAGAAAGCAGTTAGTAGCGGTTGCATATACTAACTGTCAAGTAATGTAGGGAGAAAATGGGCAGCAAAAAGTTATTAATTGTCAAAAAAAGTTACCAACCTATTCGGTTGCAGTTACTAACCTTTTACTAACTTCTTTTAAGAGTGCACTTCGTGAGTCCATATGCAACCTCTCTTTCGTTGTCTGTAGACAATTGCACCGTGGAGGATGCCCGAGTTCTACAGCAAATTTCAAGGACGCCAAGATCTATTTCAATATGCCAAGGTAATGCGATGTGTGCCTGCGTGCTGCATGCCTGCTTGTACGCGCGTTTTCGACTTCTGTTTATAACACACATCACCAGCCTGACTACGCCCACTGCAGGGCAAATGCCTCTTCCGTGTTTCTACAATTAGATCTCTTATGTGCTTGCATGGGGTCAAGTTATCCTCACAAAATTACTGATCTCATCTGCCCATCTAACGTTCTGCCGAATCTTCGCTCACTTGCATTCTCTTGGAATGCAATCTGTTACTCTTAATGGCCAGCGGTTATCTTGCCTTCTTGCTACACGCTCATGCCTAATTCTTTTTTTTGATTTCAACTAAGATGTCCTCGACACATGTTTGTTCTTTGGCCCACTTTGTTCTCTTGTTAATAATACTTCCTATCGTACAGATGCATGTGTTAGTAGTATTTACAGCTGCTGATAGTTTGTTTTTGTGAGTGCTGCTTCATGTACATATACCCATGGCTGAGTCATTTAAACGTGTACGCAAGCTTTACTAATAAAGATGCTGCGACTTATTATGGTTATTATAAGGTAAGTAACTCGTAAATAATGAATGCGCCTCTTGTGAGTACGCTGTTCGATGGAGGTATAAACACGTTATACGTGTCATAATCATCATCTACTATACTTTACACTTCTTTTTGATTTTGCGTAGAACTTCAAGGAGGGAAAAACTAAACAAGAGGGTGGGGTTGTCAGCCCTCACTGAGATGGTGTACATTTATATTGAATGTGACGGTCTTGTGATGACCTAACCTTATCCCAGGAGCATGGAATTGAGGTTCCGGTGACGCCGAAGGCACCCTGGAGCATGGACGCCAACCTCATGCATGTGAGGTGAGAACTGTAGTGGAGGTGCCTACGGGCTCTGTTGGGCTGCATGCGTGCGTGTGCATATACCAGTATTATAAAAGCTACAGTGCTAACACACTTATACAGTGACCAAGAAAACATTCTGCGAAATTGTCTACGGTAAGTATCCATTTCGAAGCAATGTGGGCGTGGATAAGCTTGGCTGAGGATAAACAAAGAGCTCCATGATACGCATCCTTTTCTCCTTTTTTTATTGCCACTGTGCTGCCTGAGCGATCGAGTGCCACATACTTGGTCTAGCCCCCGTATTCACAAACCCTCCTCGGCTCCAATTCCATTCTTCCCTTGACAGAGTTGAGCACTGCGCCGCTGCTCGATTGAAAATGACACTGTGCTTCTAAAGAATCGCCGCAGGTTGATGCTGTTATAGAGTGACTTGTTCTGCCTAGAGAAGGCGCTCCCATCTACTTTTTCAAGTCAAGATGAAGCGTTGAGTGAGGGGACGTTCTAAAAAACGGGCGTGAGTGACGTAGCGATTCCACACCAGTTCATTCCCGCACTTTGTTAGTGGTCTAGCGGCATTCCACTTGTCCTTTACTCACTAGAAACCGGCCGTGAACGGTGGATAGTAAAAGAGATATAAGCAATCTTCGCTTTATACCTGTATTGTAATGATAATAATAAGCAGTTTATAAACAAGATAAATTAGCGTTACATGGTTAAAATGCTGTGTGGACTGTTCAATAGAGGTAGAAGCATACAATTGTACAGTCATTAATTGGCCTCTACTGCCGCATACAGGCTGTTTTTGAGTAATTACAATGTACACGGAGTAAAACAAAAGTAGGAAAACCTCTCAGAACTGTCAGATACATTCCGTAAGGGCGCTAATACATTTTCAGACAATACGTGCCGTTGATACGTTCTGTTTTTATATACAGTACGTTAAACAAGCGTAAATTGGGTACACATATCACTCTAACAACCATAAGTGTCATGCTGCGACTCTTCCAATGTTCCGCTGTTTAAACACGTGAGTATTCCAGAGCACTAAAACCATCGCGGTATTCGTTTAATCTAATTTCCATTCGTACCCTCAAAGAGAGCTTCGAGAATAAAATGGTGTTGAATTCACTAATTTAAGGTGTCAACTTTTGGAATCAATCATAGTACTTGCAAATTACGCTTTATAACCGTTTAATATTCTAAATTCTCATGATTTTCATCGCTTTTTGTTATTACCATTGTATTTATATGTCCATGTAGTTTATTTCCATCACTTTTGATCGGTAAGGTGAGAAATATGTGAGCACACGAGTTTCTTTATGTCGCGTATTGATTTATGCTGTAATTTCTTGCTATTACTTGTAACTGATTGCGCGCTGCCGCTGTTTTCCTTCTTCCAAAGCGCGCCCGTGCGTTTCTTGTTGTGGCCATTTTTTCACACACCGCATGTCCTGTTCATGTACGTGCTGTTTATCTATTTTTTAAACCAGCAAGAGTATACATAAGATGTATACTCTTGCGCCTTAAGTTCCTGCAGTCTGCATTAAAATAAATAACTATATACATATGTACGTTCAACCATGTAAGGAGGTCACCAACAATATCTCTTTTCTTTCGGTCCCAAATTTGTGTAGGGTAAGAAAAAATTTTTACGTTCATTTATAGCTAAGGGGCTCTTGAAAAACGTGCAAAACATTTTGGATATACCCTAGGTAGAGTGGTGTTCACAGTGGAACCATGTCCAGTACACTGGATGCTAGAATTTCTTTGTTGCCCCTACACGTTCTGCTATCTTCCTTAAAAGAGTGTCGTTTGTGGTCCTGTCAGAAAGTTAATTGTCTTAAAAACACACAAAAACGGTTTGTTTTGGTTTGAGAAATAGAAAATAATTGTCATGGTTAACCATTGCACATATTGTCATGAAGGTAATAAAAAAACTCGGCACGAAGTACTTAGCGTCCAAAAGCCAACTTCCTCAGACGTCGCTTCTTCCTCGCGCTCCAGGGTCTTGATAGAATTTCCAGGATGCCCCTTTTTTTGATGGCTGGGCTTCAAGGTTGTCGCCTGACACTCCTAGTTTTCATTTTCCCCTGCATATTTGGCATGATGTGCGCTAATCGCAGCCCGGTGTCAGATGTATACTGGACATAAAAACATTCTCGTATTGCGAGCAAAATACTGATTACTAAATCTGCTTTTTTGCATAATTGTTTCACGAGGACATCGGTCAGATCTCAGGATTTAAATAATTTGAATTACGCGAATAGAGCTCCTAAAAATATTTTGTATTCTTAACCACACCATGCGCACGCTTTTCCACATGGATGAAGCCCATATATTAAGGCACCGCCATAAGAAAGTGGGGCTGAGAGAGAAAAAAATATTCAAAATTATATTGCTCGCCTCTGACAAAAGCAACAAAAATGGTTTCAGATTCGATTGTGGAACAGCTTGCGTTTCTGCACCGCCTTTTTTTGGTATGTCCAGTACACTGGTTGCTGGGTCGGAAAGGCATGTAGTATATATGTTATGAATAAAAGTCTTATCCTGAGAACCTTTCGCTGTTCACAGACATAGGTGCTGGATGACTTTCGGTTTTCTGCGCAGATGTAGCATTGACGGGGAACGAAAACTTTAGCGAGTAGCCCGCTCATTTTTACCACTTTTCTCCCTGTGTCTGACCAAATATTTCAAATAAATGTTCTTCTATTAGAAATTGAACATTACAAGAGCTAGTTCTTAACTTTAAGTGCCTTCCTTTTACCCGAAAGCGGTAAAAGAGGTTTTGTTTACTCTGCACAACATAAAAAAAAACGCTTTCTGCTTCGCTGTCAGACCTATCATTGAAGGGACCGTGCGTTTCTCAGGTGTAGAATACGTGCTGCTGCGATGAAAATCTTTAAACTAACAGAAAAGGCGAATTGCTGCCTTATTCGCAGTTGTGGTATGTTAGACACAATGAAAATCAGATTGAAAAGATTGGCTGCGGTTCCGCATTGTTGTCCGACGCTTTCTTCGCAGTTATGAGTCTGGTATACTCGAGAACCCTGAATCACCTGCACCCGAAGACATATACACTATGACCTGCGATCCAAGGAAGGCCCCCGAGGAACCTGAGGCGCTCGAAATAGAATTCATGAATGGTAAGTTTTATTGGCTGCATCATACCCTAGCGCCATAGCGTAAATTTAAGCTCAAGAAATGTTTATATCATGCAGTCGCATTGCTCCATGGTTTATTTTGAGCAAGTATGTCATTGTGACAGGCAATTTAGTTTAGTTTGAAAACCACCCCTGCTAATGAAGTGCCAAGGCATCATTGCAGTTGAATAATAACACGCTATAAATGTGAGTACTCCTGAAGCTGTATAGATCGGTCAGGAAAGCAGGCTGGCATCAATCTAGATCTATCGAAAGTATATTGATGATGGGGTTCTAAACATGCTTGTTCTTTTTCCCCACCAAGCGGAATGTTCCTAAACCTTCTCTAACGCGTTTTATTTTATGTGATGGTTAAGTAATAAATTTTATGTTGCAATGTTTAGCGCCTTCTACAAGTTGTTTTAAATCTCTCAACCCACGACGCTGTGAGGTGGTGATATACTTAATTAAATGATATGTGGGGTTTAACGTTCCAAAACCACCATATGATTATGAGAAACACCGTAGTGGAGGGCTCCGGAAATTTCGACCACCTGGGGTTCTTTAACGTGCACCGAAATCTGAGCACACGGGCCTACAATTTCCGCCTCCATGGGAAATGCAGCCGCCGCAGCCGGGATTCGACCCCGCAACCTGCGGGTCAGCAGCCGAGTACCTTATCCACTAGACCACTACGGTGGGGCGGTGATATACGACCACTCAAATTAGGTAAAAACCAGCGGAAAACGCGAAGCACAGAGTATGAAGACGATCGGACAGGCTGGCACTTACTACTACTACTGTAAAAATTGTTTGAAAGGCTAATTTTCAAACATAGCACGCACATGTGCTCTAGGCTCCACGAAAGTTCAGTGGTCTGTGCAACCACATCCATCGGCATGCGAAGAGAATGGCCATACGTGGCACAAATCACGCTTCTAAATTTGTGCCTTGAGCTACACATATAATTTATCATATACTTTTATCGTGTGGCAAAACAGCGCCCCCTCTATTTTATCAATGCCAGCCAGATGCGCCCGAACCAGCTGTTCACCACCCTGCACTCTAATTAACCCTTTCCTGCCCCCGTCCGTCACCCTGCCTTCGCCTGTGCTTTGCAGCCATGGGGAAGAAAGCCTTCATGCAGTGCCTCATGACGGGAATAATATGGGTGGTTTCGGTGCTTGTAAACAAACTGGCTCTTGCCGAACGGTCTACCCCGGTAGACTTCCGGTGCGGCACTTACGACAATGCTTTTTCAATGGTTCCAGCGGTGTTTTCGTGGTGTGTTCGAGTTTGCTGCTATATTATTTCTCGCACATTTCTTACGATGTATTTGGAGCAACGTCTAGCGGCTACATGAAGGGGCTCAACGTAGCGCACGGCAGGCACAGGCGCGGCCACTGCTGCAGGTAACGTGGCTCACGTGGCCGACGGGCACCGCGGAAAATATCCGTCGTGGCGTTGCGATAAGCGCGCCCCCCTGCTGCATTTTACCTCTGACAGTGGTCGTGCCTATACAAGCAGAAAATACGTAAAATGCACGACAAGTTTGTCAGCGAATTGGGCCAGTTGGTTCTGCATGTCGACAATGTGAAGGCGCTTTGAAGACGCGGACCGGGAATTTACCACGCACACTGGTGTTTTCCCTGTCCACGTCTTCAAAGCGCCCTAACATCGTCGATGTGCAGGAGAAAAGTGAAGTTCTTCAATTCAGCTTTTCGACTAGAACTGAAAACCTTCCTCCTGTTGAACCCCGAACGCATTTGTATTTACGTCTAAGCACACAACCTCAGGATAAAATGTTTATTGCTGCGCCTGTGTCACACCAGTGACTTTTTAAAGAGATCAGCGGCGATCGGAATCGCCCGCGATCCAAAGTGTTCGTGTGACTGAGAAACTATAAAATTTATTGATGTGATGACGTAAACTGCGGCTGCAGGGTCACGTGCACTATTTGTTTCACTCATGAGAAAGCTATTCACGAACCAAACATTCAAGTTGAACCTACCCAAAGGAGAAGTTCATGTTCACACCCAAAAGATAAATGAGCTTGAATTGGGCGATGTTCATTAGCGGCAGAAAGACATGTGATGAATCATTTGCTCGCACAGATGAGAGCCCACTCGCCGAAGTCGCTTTCAAAAAAAAAAAAAATGAAATGCAATGACAACGAAACGTGGACACCTTGACGTACACTGTGCGGCGATTAATGTTAAGCGTGGCTACTTTGTGCCCCGTGTTGTTTCGAACAGTACGCATAACTTATATAGTTCAAACTATAAAGCAAACAACTTTGCGATGTATTTTCAGTGTCAGCTTTCACGTTTTGCTTCCCATTTCATGCGTCAGTACACTTATCTGCCGTGGGTGTAAGACGACAGTGTTACCGGTAACGCGGGCCTTCGACTATAGTATAACGCCTGAGTATCGTCTCTGTGTCATTAGTCCGCGCTGAGCCTTACATTGCCTTTGATGAAATGAGCAGAACAAACCTATATACACGCTCTTGGTGCGAATCCAGTTTTCTCGCGTGATAGCTGCAATGCAGGCACTCTTTCTATCGTCATCTGTCAGAAAACAGAACATTTTGACTTGAATAAAAAATTAATTCAGGCATGTAGACTACATCCTGGCTTGGAAAAACTGTGCTCGAGTTGCCAGCGCTTCATCTAAATAATTTTATCCGCACAAAACATCGGAACACAAGCAGCCGCGGCCAGCAACAAACGCTAAAACCACGCAAAAACACGCTAAACCGGAAGTTTCCAGAATGGTTTCCTGGTGAACGCACAATGTTGCCAGAGACCGGCAGGCTCTGGTGAAACCACAGAGTTTCCAAAAATTAACTAGAGGGCACTCTGGCGCTGCGATCGTTCAGCGACCATGGGAATTATGGGTAGTACACACATTTGCCTAGTCTTCGTACTTGCGGGCGGGAAATCGTACTTGCGGCTTCGTTTATAGCTGGTTATGGTTTTGTTTTGAAAGAAAGAACGAACCCTTTTGAGCTTAGTAACTTGATTCGAAATGATAAGCCTAAAAAATAAGGTTATGAAGCGCAAACGATGAACATTGGCTAATTTATGTTTTCGTGAAAAAACAGCCCCAAGCCACATGAACACACGTGGAGCCAGAAGCAGGCCAGATGTACAAAAATTAGTCAAACGTGTGTACTACCCATCATTCCCATGCTCGCTGAAGCGCCGTGTGTTGCAGCTCCCATAGACACTAGCACCAGAGTTCCCTCTAGTGTATATGAAGAAACTATATGGGCAAAACCGCCTATAAAGTATTTTTTTTTCAGTTATCTACAGATCCGTGGAGCAGCGTCTTGCATTCTTCATTATCACAATGTTGGCGGTCGCACTGAGTCTGTGAAATATACGGGGTTTCGAGATAGCGTGTCGCCGTTCGTGGCGCTATGCGGGTAACCAATGGAAACGCATCACGGTGACGTCGCTGCATAACGCTGTGAGGTGGCGGGGGCATTGCTTCCAGCCACAAAAAAGGAGCACGAAGAAACAAATCTGACAGGCGTATGATATTGGAGAGAGACACACGTCTATCGCGTTTCCATGGGAAAGCTTTCGGAAGCGCGTGTGATGCAAGGAGCTCTACCTAGGGTTCCTCGATGCGCGCGCCCCCTAACCGGTGTCGTAATGATCGCCTCAGGGAGCACATGGCTTTCCTTCCCACGAATGTCGGTGCTCATCTGAAAAACCATTGCAGGCCAAGCGGGTATACTCCTGCGCTTGTGAGCACTAGAACTTTGGGGTTGGGGAAGGATAAAGACCCAAAGGAAAATTTGGGAGACGTTCTACTTTAAAAAGTGGAGAAACTGCGTCAGCGACCTGTCGTTGCCTCTGTCCAGTTAGGAGGTGAGCTCTCTAGGCAACCTGACAGCTCGTTAAAATTTTACATTTATGCGACGCTTGGCTGTTTCACGCATGCCCAATGTAGTTGCCGGCTGATGTAAGTTAACCTTTCAAGCATGATTTCAATCAGTTGTAATTGTGAGCCTGTCCCGTAGTTTTCTTTCTATGTATTTCACGTATTACGCTGTTGTTTCTTTAACCAATTTGACATGTACCAACTAGCCCACTTAATCGCCTTGATACATGACCACTATTTTGCGGAACCGCTTTCGAATTTCACAAATGCCTTAGGAAAGTAAGCTCGAGGTGACTTGAAAACCATCGATTGTTAGCTAGTTAAACCATAGAATAAAGAATCAAATTAGAGAAAGGAAACTGTAGCCTTGACAACAGTACGCTAGATAAACAGTGGTGGCGCATGAAAATGCCGAGGACAACCAAAAGATGGTGCTGCGTAAACACAAAGCGGAAAACAATTTTGGTTTAGTAAGGAAAAACATGGCCACATTTCTTATTCCGTACTGGGTACGTCATGGCCTACGCGGTTGCCTCGGCTGATTCATTTTTTTATGGCTATCCCCTTTTTAAACAGAAGTGGACGAAAAACGCCGATACCTGTGCAGGGCTATGGGTGTCTCGTTATTTTTCACCCGATTGTTTTAAGCACTTCGATACGCCCAGCAGCACACGAAAGTGCCCTTCGGAACAGAGTACCTATGCGTTCAACGATTACAATGAACTATAAGGCATTCATTGGCAGCTCCGCTGCGGTGGTCTAGTGTCTAAGGTACTCGGCTGCTGACCCGCAGGTCGCGGGATCAAATCCCGCCTGCGGCGGCTGCATTTTAGAGGGAGGCAAAAATGCTGTAGGCCCCGTGTGCTCAGATTTGTGTGCACGTTAAAGAACCCCAGGTGGTCGAAATTTCCGGAGCCCTCCACTACGGCGTCTCTCATAATCATATTGTGGGTTTGAAACGCTAAGCCCCACATATGAATTAATCAATCATTCATTGGTGGCTGGCACCATTAAATATATTTCACGAGTGAGTACGGGGAACAACATATATTCACAGCAAACCAGCAATCACGTTTCAATGCAAAAAAAAAAAATATCGAGTTAAAGCATTATCGCGAATTCGCAAACGGCGCGCCTTCGTATTCAGAGGCAAAACGAACAGAGAAACGTGTTTCGTTAGTGGGAACTATCATTACGAAACAGCCGTAAGAATCAGCATGACGTGCTTCAGTAACAGCTTCGAATTACAGCTCTTGCTTTCACCAAGTACGGCTTCAACAACCCCATCTTTATTGCATTACGACATACTGCGGTCAAGCTGTGAACACAAGCAGGTGGGGTTCTTCGCAAGGAAATCACGTTGGAGGGAAAGTAGAGAGAAGCGCAAGCATTTGACCACGTGCAGGATCAGTGTAAATGAGCGTAGTGCACAAATACACAACACTGACAGCGATAACAAGGTCTGAGAGGGAAATTGCCGACAAAAAATAACAAATATGCACGCATTGGCAAAAATGATCTACCTGTGATCGCCGCGGAACTTGCAGAAATAGACGCCCTCGCCGGTATGACAGTTCCTGTGGCACCATACAGCACCTGCAGTGACTTACCGAAGAGAATAAAAACGTGCTAGAAAGAACACGGAACGCCCAGGACCACGCCAACCATTGGAAGAAAACTAACTCTGCATATGCGCATCGGGCTGTCGGCTGCCCTCGTCAAACAGCGGCAGCGCATGTTTTCCGCTTCGGCACCGTCACAGATAAGAGAACCCGTAGTGGAACTCGCATGGCACTGTGATTGCTAAACAATTGATTGATTGACATGTGGGGTTTAACGTCCCAAAACCACCATATGATTATCAGAGACGCCGTAGAGGAGGGCACCGTAAATTTCGACCACCTGGGGTTCTTTAACGTGCACCCAAATCTGAGCACACGGGCCTACAACATTTCCGCCTCCATCGGAAATGCAGCCGCCACATCTGGGATTTGATCCCGCGACCTGCAGGTCAGCAGCCGAGTACCTTAGCCACTAGACCACCGCGGTGGGGCGTGATTGCAAAACAAATGTAGTGCTCAGAAGTACTACGCACAACGTGGAATTCAAATGTTACCCTTCAATTATATAAAAAAAGCACTTTTTTTGCAAAAACATAGCGGCTCTCTTCACTTTACTTTTTGAGCTTATTATTATGCTCCTATCGGATGTTTTGGCGCCCCCCCCCCCGGGGCAGATTTGAATGGAGCCACTATGGTACTATGTCGATTTTTTTTTCGCCCCCCGCCCCATCGGTGATGGGTAAAACTTGAGACTTTCTGAGACCTGCATGGTTAAACTACCCTAACCCCGCCACCTCTATCCCCCTTTGTCTTATTTCTCATTTAGGTAAACCTGTCAAGGTCAGCAACGTCTCCAACGGGACTCAGAAGACAGACGCCCTCGAGTTGTTCCTGTACTTGAATGAAGTAGGGTATGGAGATTTCGTTTATCATTAAAGTCTTATCTACATTTAAAACTATGAAAGCTCGTAGTCAATGCTGAATGTCAACCTGTGAAATACGGTGCCACGAGTCTGTAGAATGGGTAGATTAACGGGCGTTTGTGCTCACGGGTTCTCAGTTCGTCACTGAACAAATGATTTTTGAAGCTACTGGTAAATAAACGAGGCGATACAGCAGCCTACCTACGAAAGAAGCGCATGGTGCAAGGAAAAAGCTGAAAATAAAATATTGAACTTTGCTCTATATAAACTGGAGCGTATCTTTTTGAGCAAAGAGTTACTCCAAATTAATGCATAATAGAAAGTCATGCTTGAATTATTTTTGTGGAAATAACGAGGAGTATTTATTAAAATAAGCATTTCTTTAGGCGATAAATTTCTGCTGAAAATTTGGTGGTGCATTTTTTCATCCCTACAATAAACACCAAATTTTTTTTTTGAAGTCGGGCGTAGCCACTTGAACTGTTCCTACATACTAGATCACAATAGTTTATGATTGAAACGAAAAGTTGGTGGTGGTGAGTGGGCTACGAATTTGCTCCTAAACTTGCTCTATTCATCTTGATAATGATACTTCCTATAGATTTTGATTTATCCGGTTTAGAGGGATCAGACAGAAACAACAATATCAATATTTAGCGTTTGGCTGAGCACAAGGTCGCGGTTTTGATTTACAACCGTCGAGTATGCATTCCGATCAAAATGCAGAAAAGCAAAAAAAGAAGGCTTCTGTGAATCAATGTGCGCATTGAATAGACAGTTTTAAAGAAATCCGAGGACCTCGAGTGGGTGCTCAAAGCACTATGGGAAAAGTGTGTGGCCAAACAAACAAACTGAGAAGGGGTTTATTGGCGTGTGTTGCGACGGCGGCTTTACGATGAAAACACGATCGGGACAGAGCAACCCTTAGGCAGATGCTGGCGACGATCAGCACGAGGCGAGCGAGAGGAGCCCAGAACCCAGTACCCAAGCGGTGACGATGCATGCTGCTTGCCAACGATGCGTTTGCTTCTTCACAAAACAAACAAACAAACAAAAACGTGCCACCGCTTGGTGACCATTATTAAACCCTAAATACTACACATGTCTGAATGCACCTGTATGTTAGAAGTGTGGCAGCTTGGGCTAGTAGGTATGGCATGACGATAGTTATAGCGCGAGAACAAAACGACGACAGAGTCCTTCGTGTTTTTCTTGTCTCTGTGTCGTCGTTTTGTTCTCGCGTTATAACTATCGGCGCACCTGTATGTATTTCTAGACATGAAGTGCGAAAGAAATAATGGAGTCAGTACATTACCGAGCGGATGTGTATGGCGGATGGAGCAGTTAAGCGGCATGCAAGTTATAACGTGTCGATGCATCAAGTCAAAATGTGCTATTGTGAGCAATGTGAAATGGAACACAGAATTCATAACTATTCAATGGTTACTTGTTCACAAACAATTCATTGTCCTTGATCGGGCTGAAACAGGCTGCAGAGAGTGAACGCACAAGAAAGACGTTTTAGCGTTCACTTACAGAGACGATTATTTGATTTTAATAACAAGTGAAGCGCTGTACAAAGAAGCGAACACATTCTAAACGTGTTTAAAAAAAAGGGGATGGGACCATAGAATTAATATGTAAGAGGGTTTGGTCTGATAATTTGTAATTTCTTGGCATATGCATGATGCTTCTAGTTTCTAAGTTTTACCAAACATGTTTCCAGGTGGTATATTCTGGGCTCAACGCAAGTGGTGTTCAATTTTGTGTCGACGCATTGAAATATTTTGAAACGAAGAATTGATTGATTGATTTGTGGGGTTTAACGTCTCAAAACCACCATATGATTATGAGAGATGCCGTAGTGGAGGGCTCCGGAGATTTCGACCACCTGGGGTTCTCTAACGTGCACCCAAATCTGAGTACACGGGGCTACACCAGTTCCGCCTCCATCGGAAATGCAGCCGCCACAGCTGGGATTTGATCCCGCGACCTGCGGGTCAGCAGCTGAGTACCTTAGCCACTAGACCACCGTGGCGGGGCAAAACGGAGAATTGTAAAATCATGCTTACGCATGGGATAAAAAAAAAAAAAAACTTGCGCACATATCATGAGCAATAGTTTTCAGCTGCAAATTGATCGTCTCAAACAGGAGGGGTATCCTACTTATCGTGGCATCGGTTTACGAAAATCAGTTGGCACTGTAAAGAAAAATAAATACAGACGTCCTTCACCAGAGAATAATGAAGAAGCTAGAAATATTGCAGTTATTTCCCATATGTATAACAAGTCGCATGGCCTGAAGAAGGTAGGGCAGTGACGTGGGGTGAGGGTTGTCTTTGGCACCCCAAATAAGCTGAGCCACATTTGTTCTAAAGACCTCAAGGGTCTGCACTAAAGAAAGTGGTTAGGGCCATGCGAATTGTTTTGTCAGTTGTGCAGGAGTTTAATGCAAGTTTCATTTTTCTTTTGTTTCCGTGTACTATGGTGAGCAGTATGGGCTCCGACACGCGAGTATGGGGCAAATAGCCTCAAAACTGAGACAACGTGATACGTGAATGGCTCTGCCTAAACCGGAGGGAAAATGAGGTCGCTCTTCCGCTCACTGTTGGCACTCCCACATGATCGTTGCTGCGGAACGGCCGCAAATCGCGCGCCATCAGCCGCTGGCAATACTAACACGAAAAAAAAATTCACCAAAAAACAAAATAAGTGAAGGATGCGCGCCAAAATGCTCAGCGACCACCACCTATATGTAATAAAAGCATGACCTGTGCCTCATGGCAGGCTACGCCATAGCCGATATCTTTGTAGCTGCATATCTCGATGAGCCAATATTGATAATGACTGTGCTGGTTGAGGTGAGTTCACATCACCGCTAGCACCCACCGACACACTTTAACTGCATTTTGCCGCAAAGGTATCAAGGCGGGAGTGTCAACAGCTAAAGGAAGTGCGGTGCCCTCTCCATTTTGTTTCGACAGCGGCCACTGCGGACCATTTCATTTTCAATTTATTTACCCTCAACGCCATGTGGCAATATAGAGGGGAGTTATTACAAGTTTACAAGGAAGAAAATACAGCATGAAAATAAGTTATTCAAAAAACAAAAACTACTCATTACACTATATTAGCTGCGTAAGGACAATGACTTCAATACAATATAAACATAATACATAAAATACATAACATAATGCTTTGTACACTTATTAATTATACAAAATTAGTTAATTCTTGACGGAAAAGATGGTTTTTAGTAAGAGTTACAATGTTTTCCGGTAGATGGTTCTAATCTGCTGATGTACGAAGTATGAATGATCGATAAAAGCACTGCGAGTTGCATAATGCAATGCCAACCTTATGACGATAGTCAATACGATGAGATATGTACTGAGGATTGAGGATTAGTTGGTCATGAAGGGCTGGATGAAGGAATATTTTGTGAAAAGTGGTCAGGCGGGATATTTTACGACGGTATGCAAGGGAAGGGAGGCCTAGGTTTGATTTCATTGAAGTTATACTGGCAATGCAATTCTAGTTGGACAGTATGAAATGGACGGACTTATTCTGTACAAGTTCTAGTGAAGTGATCAAGCTATCGTGGTAAGGATCTCGCACAGAAGAGGCATATTCGAGTTTGGATCTTACCAATGTTTTATATCAGAGCAATTTTAATGCTGATGGTGCTTTTGAAAAGTTACGACGTATGTAGCCTAACATGCGATTGGCATTATTAGTAATGTATTCGATGTGAGGTGCCCAAGATATATATAATATATATATATACAGTAAAAATTTTTACACCCAGAAGGGTGTAAATGAGCTTGTCCCATGGACGACACCCTAAGGGTGTTAATTCAGCACCTTCCAAAAAGGGTGCTTTTCCATGCACCCTTAGAATAGGGTGTACATGTAAAAAAACTGTAGGGTGTTAAAAAACACCCTTAAGAAAGGGTGCCTTCGATGTCCATCACTTTTTTAGCACCCTCTGAGGAGGGTGCGAGAAGGGTGCACAAGGGTGTTGAGTGCCCATGGCAGGGGTGGCGACTTCTGCCACCAATAGATATCAGCATGCACTGATTAAACACTATTTGAAGAAAGTGGTCCTGTTTATCGATGGTGCACCACCTGTCGAGCTCCCTTCATTGCGTGTGGGCAAAAATATAAACGCGTACAATCGTGTATGAACTTGTGCTGGATCTATATATACTTCAGTGTATATGCATAATGTGCGTTACAGAAAATGAAGCCTTGCTGCCCTTGCATATTGCGTTTATTTAATAGGCAAATAAAACAGAAGCCCCGCCGCGGTGGTCTAGTGGCTAAGGTACTCGGCTGCTGACCCGCAGGGCGCGGGTTCGAATCCCGGCTGCGGCGGCTGCATTTCCGATGGAGGCGGAAATGTTGTAGGCCCGTGTGCTCAGATTTGGGTGCACGTTAAAGAACCCCAGGTGGTCTAAATTTCCGGAGCCCTCCACTACGGCGTCTCTCATAATCATAGAGTGGTTTTGGGACGTTAAACCCCACATATCAATCAATCAATCAAGTAAAACAGAAACTTTTCTTCTGCCACACAACTTTTCACCAGATATACGTTCATGTATACATACACTACACATGCAACACCTCAAATGTTTATTATATTTTTTCAGTTTCACTTTATTGACAATTCTTTGCAACATACAATTACACTGGTTTCAGTTTAGTATACTGCTTCAAGTACATAGAGACTACAAATGAAATACACGCTAATATATCCCTATAATTCTTTCAGGTATCTACAATCCCAGTGGTTTCCAGTTTAATACTCCTTGGTGTACACAATCGGTTAATAGGAATGAAATACAGGCAAATATATACTTATGATTCTTTCAAATATATACAATCACCACGATTTCACTATATACGCCTTCATGTACACAATCGTTCGCAAGAAGTGATGCACACAAAAATATATATGGATAGTGTTTTCAAATGTATACAATCACAGTGGTTTAAGCTTTGTATTCCTGGATGTATAACAATTGGTTATGAGAAATGATGTACATGCAATCATATATGGGTTTTCACACATATAACTTTAGTGAATACTTAAGAAACCAATACAATGATCAGAAACACAATATGCTAAAAACGAACACAAAACTGAGTCAGGACACACAAAAAACAAAAGAGGTAATGCATAATTATGGCTAATGACACAGCTGGGTCACTTTATGCCAAATGTCCCAGCCATTTCGGCAACCATCTCAAATGTATTCGAAAAACTCGTGCTGCATTGAAAATTGTGAACTTCTGGAATATTTAGGAGAGGAAAAATATTTGGTCACGTGGCTGCCTTCTGAACTTTCTGGAATGCCGTCTAGGTGTTGTATGTGAAAAATTTTATTTTAAAAGCACCGCTCCTTCTTTCCATACGAAACTCCGTCTACGTGTTACGTAACAAGAGCTTAATTTGTGAGAGTTGGTTCATCGTGGTTGTGTGCTAGTCACAGCGCTACAACTTTAGGAAGAGACAGAAAGGACAGGAAAGAGCACAGACTGTCAACTGAATTTAATGAATGTGCTACGAGCGCTTTTATACGGAGTACAAGAACCGTGTTCATGCGCGACGACACGTGTGAGCACTACAAAATAACTTTAACTGTGAAAAGAATACTCCCTCTCGGAAAGGATAAGTGAACGTGTAGTGATGCACTGATCATTGGTTTACCTGATAAAAAATATTTCTACAAACGTTAAATTGGCATTAAGTAAACCTATTCTAGTGACGAATGGGGCAAGATTGACTATTCCTGTTGCTGTTTAGTACACACACTTTTGAAAGCTTGCAAGGGGTGGAAAAGAAAACGCTAATATCATATCTGCTGGCTATTTTTCTAGTTGTGAGACACGTGATGTGGTATAACATGCAAAGGTTTTGGTCATTGTTTTTTGTTGGTCCTGTCTTCTTTAACTTTACTTTCTGCAGGAGGGTTTTGCAAACGGGTGTGAAGATTCTGTTGGGATACCCAGCATCTTTTAGTCTTTTAATCTGGTTTTTAAGCCTGACCTCACCCTTGTGCTAACATGACTTCTGAAGGGTGGCCTGAATACATGTGGTATCAATTCCTCTTTCTATTAATTTTGAATGCCCACTATCAAAAGGCAGAACATTCTTAGCACTCCTGGGCTGATAGCACCAGCCAATACCCCAACAGCATCATCACACTTGTTTGCGAAACCCTCCTGCAGAAAGTAAAGTTAAAGGAAACAGGACCAAAAGAAAAAGAGAATGACCAATCACCTTTGCATGTCACATGATACTACGTACATAAGGTGTCTCACAATTTTAGGAAAAGAGCCAGCAGATATGACATTGTTGTTTTCCACCCCTTGCAAGCTTTCAAAAGTGCATGTCCTTACAGCAACAGGAATAGTCAATCTTGCACCATTCGTCACTAGAATAGGTTTACTGAATGCCAATCTAATGTGTATGAGATACCGCTAACACGTGGAAAAGTAAACATAGGACAAACTGGGCAATGCTTCAATGATCAAGCAAGACAGCATGCTTCAAATGTTAAGAAGGGCTATAGTAGTCTCATGGCCGGACACCGTAAAGAATGTAAGTGTAGTCCTAGGTTTCATAAAACACGGTTTTTGAAAAAAAAAGCAAGCAGAAAATGAGAGATTTTAGAACTCTTTATCAGGAAGGCCAAGGATCAATGCATCAATACACCTTCAGTTATCTTTTCCGAAAAAGAGTATTCTTTTCTCGGTTAAAATTATTTTGTCATTGTCACACATGTGTTGTTGCAGATGAGCCCTGGTCTTGTGCTCAGTATAAAAACGCTCGTAGCACCTTCAATAAAATTCAGTTGACAGCGCTCTTTCCTGTCCTTTTTGCGATAAGATTTTTATTACAGAAAAGAATTTCATTTTCTTACAGTTTAGGTATAATGATGAGTTTTCATTGTATCACGACATGGAGCAAATTGCATCTCAATACGGACAAAAATCACGATTTTGTGAAATTCGTGATATTTTCTCGTATATTTCAGCAGCTTGAGAGGTATAAAGATATTTTTTCCTCAGAATATACCTTCTGTGGAGTAAGTATTCACTGCTCAGATATTCATACAAAGTGCAATATTGCAATAAAAAATGCAAACATAACACATTTTGGCTTTATTCTTGGAAGCGAATGTGGCAAAAAAATTGCACTATTATTATTGAGCATCAAATACCTTACAGAAGCACATTTACTTAAGAGGTAGACCGAATCTGCTTTAGAAAAAATAAGCGGTAGTTTTAAAACGAAATTTTCCACAAACAGCACACAGACGGCATTATGCCAGGAAGTTATAAGCCAGCCACATGAACAAAACTTTTTTTCTCGCTGAAGTATTCTAGCAGTTCACTGTTTTCAACGCAGTAAGTCAGCACATTTTTTTTTTCAAATACAATTCAGATGGTCGCCAAAGTGGCTGGGACGTTTGGCATGGAATGGTCCAGCTATATTTAAGCAAAATAACTTACACAAATAACAATATTTGTTCATCTACCATGAACACACTAAAAAAAGTTGTTCAGGCATTGTGACACTAAAATTTTCAGCGTCGTACTGCCTGAACAACTTCTTTGATAAACTCCAAACTCACGCCAAGAAAAAGCCGCTCAATCACGGTGGTTGTTAAAGGCCTTGCGGCCGTAGACAATGTTGAAAATAAAAAAAAAATCAACTCATCAGTGCTGTCACTCCTTCTTCGTCCTTACTGACACGGAAGATTTTTCGGTTATCCATGTGGAGGTTCAGGAAGTAGGCTTGCTCTAGGCTGGGTCCAGGGTAGACTACGCAGGACGTCAGCGGCACCCTCTCATCCTGTAATAAGAGCAAATATGACTTCTCATAAAAAATTTTCGTGCTGTTCTGGCAGCACCATATATAAAGAATGTGTAGTGTGTATCCTTCGAAATGGCGTGTAATTGACATTACACTGAACTCGAAGCATACAACCCATACATTCCAAAAATTTCGTATGATAAAGATAAGAGTTTTCCAGCATACAGCAAATTCCCGAAATGAGGTGAAGTGTAAGACTACAGCTCAAAAATGGCACTTACGAAAGCCTGAACTCACTTAAGAATCAAATTCCTTCTAGGGTAGTGAGCTAGTGTGAAAAACAATTCTTGTACAACGTTTAGAACATGTAGCATTGCTCAAAACGCACAAGAAACTTACCTCTTCATGTACAAACAGTGAAGACATCTCTGCTTCTCTTTTACATGAGAACAAATGATCTTGGGCGTGGCACTAGCGAAGAGGTCTGCAAAAAAAAGTAAAAGATTTACTGACTTTATTCACGCCCCTAACAATCTGAGGAATTGTTACAAGTCACCAATCAGTGCAATTCTGACTGCCTCTATAAGGGAATCAAAAATGAACAATTTTCTCGTTCTTTCTACTCTCACAAGACGCTCCGTCAATGGAATCTAATCCAAATTTGACGCTGTGCTTCCTATTTGCCTGCTTTCTAGACGTAGGGCTGCGAACATGTGTTTTGTGCACCTAATCTAGCACAGAAATTCGTCATCTATAATTCAATCATCTTAATTCATTGTAATTTGATAAAAGGTGTGATATCTCGTCCAGTTTTTAAAGAGTTGCGGGCCTGCAATAGGCACTGCCTTGCACGTATGAAAGTACTTCTTTAAAAAAAAATTCAAAGCTTGCTTTCAGAAAAAGCGTCTGGCATATTTCGACAACCAAGCCCATCCTCTGATTGCAATCAGGGGCACGCTATTAGCGATTATTGACTACGAGATTTACAAACGTAACCCGTGCCTAAATACTCAGTTAAACACAATCACGCAAGTAAGAGCGCTCGAACGACACCAACGCGCGCGGACGACTACGTTGCAGCAGCCATGACTTATGCTAGAGAAACCGCACATAGCTCCAACAGTCACGTATACTTTCTCGATTCTGTTATAACGCCGAACATTATCGCAGATGAAAGCGAAGCACGAAAACAGCAAACAGAAACGAGGGAAAACAACGCACGGTGATGGCCACAACAACGCGCCTTTGGAAGTCTGCTAGATCTTTCCCTGTTGCTGGTGGCACTTGTCCTAAATAGCTTAAAAGACCGAGGCGCACGTGCTGGGAGCATCGCGGCATATCAGCACCTCCAACTATACCGTCTTTAAGCAAAAAAAAAAAAAAGCCATTTCGCACAGTGCGCCTTTGTACATAATTTTTGCTTTTTCTTTCTTTTTTTGCGCTTACACCTACAGAAGCACGTTGCACATATGAGTATTAATAGAAATGTTATTACGATGTAGCCCAAAGCACATCTTAAAACAATATCAATCACTTTGTGCAGTGTAGAGACAATGTGCGATCAGCAACTAATCCCGCCCTTGTTAAGTGATCACATCACTCACTGTATGAGTGATGCAGGCACTTACACAACATCGCGCATAGCAGTGTGAACTCGTTAAGTCCCACGTTTAATCGGGCATCTGCAACAGGCCCGCGAACGCATGCTGTTGTAAATGGCTGGCAGCCTACTTCGGCAGAGCTGCTGCAGGCGCCCAGCTAGCGCTGTATGATTACTATTTACGAAAACAGTACACTCACCGTTAACAGGCCCACGTTGTCCGTGTCCGCCACTCTATGAATATTCCTTAATCCGAGCGTCACTTCGAACACGGTGTCATGCGTGACCACCATTGAATATGCGCCTGTTCGCTAGAACACACACAGCGACCAAGACCCCCGACCAACGCAACGCATTTGAAAGACTGATGAGACAGAGAGGGCAACACTGAGAGAGAGAAGGAGGAGGCACTGGCGGCGGCGTGGCGGCGCCGCCGCTGTCGACGCAGGTGTCCGGTGACGCAACTCTTCGCTTATCTACGCCGCCGTTGCGGGAGCAACGCTGGCCGGGTTAAGCAGGGGGGGGGGGGGGGAGCGGCAAACCCGCCAAGACGGCGCCGAAAGGCAAACGCTATGGCGCATACGGCGGACGGCCGTTCAACGCGGAATGACTCCTTGTAAACGGCCACTCTCCTTCCAGCCAGTCGCACAGCGACGCAGGTTATTTACCAGCCTCGGGTTCTTTGAGTATTTTGACGGAATGCGATTGCAGTGGGCGAAAAATAGTGAAGCAAAACTTGCGCAAAACAAAGCGCACCATGGAATGGCCAGAAACAATAATTATTTCGTCCTCGGTGGCATTAGCGGGAGAGCATCGCTACACCTTTTTCCAGAGAAATTTCTTTTTGCATTGTCTGTGTCAGGCGATTCCGCGTATGGTGCCGCAAACACTGAATGCGTAGTCGAAGCTGGAACAAATTAATTCACAGTAGCGGATGTTTAGAAGGCTTGTCATGCACCGCGAAACGTGCCGAGGTTGTTATAACAAACTTTTTGCTGACCACATGATCAGCACATAATTCCATATGGTTGGCCAATCAGCTAGCTAAGCACCTGTAGCAAAGGCAGGGCACGTTCTTGTTAAACGTTGTTAATATAAACGATGGTTGTGCATAAGTGCAGTGACAGCTTTCCGTGTGAATTGGTCATAACCCACGTTTTCGAGCGTAGAAGCGCCTCAACGGAGCTAATCAGTTACCACAGCAAGTTCGTAAGCAATGATGAGGTACGAAAATGTGCAGCTGTTTTCCATGTACTGAACAGTTAGTGTACAGTGCTTTGACCACCGCCATTTCTTAAGCCACCTCCCATATAGACTCCCAGTCTGAACAGGTGTGGGACCTTAAACACTAAGAAGCAGTGCCCCCCCCCCCCCACACACACACGAAATTTAAGGGCGCACGGGCTGATGCACACGCATACTTATTCACAGGCGCACACACATACACGTATACACACATACGGCAACACACACACGCGACCGTAAACGCACGCATGCATGGGCATACACATGTGCACAGGCACGCTTAACACAAGCACGGACTCGCACATACACGCGCACGCACACATGCACGGGTGTACACACAATCGCGCTTACACGCGAACACATGCGCAGGCTCACGCACACACACCCATACTCGGGCGAACATTATGTTCCTGTATATAGTCCACAGCGAACATGTAGCTTATAACCAACGCTAAGGTGAGCTTTCGTAACGTGGATTGCAGTTAATTGCCATTATAGATGAAACGCGATTTGCTTCTGCTGGTATTCTGCTGTATTCGGAGAGCACCTTCACACATTCTAAGTCAATTAGGCCGTCATTTAACGCAAGGTCCACATACTCGTGCAGTAGCTACGCTGCTCGGCCGCCAATCCGAAGGTCGCGGGTTCGATGCCGGCCGTGGCAGTCAAATTCAGATGAAGGCGAAAAGGTAGAAGCCTGTGCACTGCGCGATATCAGCGCCCATTAAAGAACACCAAATGGTCAAAATCTCTAGAGCATTCAACTACGACGACCCTCATATTCATATCGAGGTTTTTGAGACGTAAAATACCAAATATTATAATTATGTGTTCTTCTTATGCTGCATATTCCATGTGATGAATCGTCACCTACACCCTTCTCAGGCACAAAAGCACCCTTAGAGCCTATTTTAGGGTGCTATCGAGGCAAGCACCCAAACAAATGGGTGCTTTTTTTTCAATCGACCATTTATGGGGGTTAAAGGGTGTTGCAAAAGGTGCTTTCTCGTAAAAGCACCCTGTTTACACCCTTTTGGGTGTAAAAATTTTTACTGTATATATATATATATATATATATATATATAAATATATATATATTCTCACTGTGCTGTAGTCATGATGTGATCTCATCTTCTAAAGTGCACTAATTTTGTACCAATGGCCTAATCAGACAACGCGAGAAGTGTCGGCGGCATATAATGTCACTAATAACGCCGCACTTTGTGTAAGTCTATAGACCTTCTCGGTCGTTACAAGACGAGAAATTCTAATTTATTAATGGTCTGGAAACGTGCCTTTAGGTTATTTGAATTTTTGGTGCCTGTTTATGACACTCGCTCTGCATACTCATTTCCGTACATATGCTTTTTTTTTCCCGCGCGCAATACACATTCAGTCATGAGTCAGCGCTATGTGGTGTGTGTATTCCCATACATGTGCTGTTTTTTCTTTTTTTGCTCTAAGTATTATTCTAAGAAGTAGTTACAGTACCAACAATGATTAGTAGACACTTATTGTTCGTTACATATATGGTGCGAGTGATGCGCACGCTGTTTAGAGAATGTAGCTCATTTTACTAAATGCCCACTATACTTTCTAGTGTAGTCTTTAAATATCGGAGCCCCGCATTGCACTCGCCGAAAGTGTCGATGGACGTTGATTCCAGATGCACCCGCAAATCGTAGACCACTCTTGCACTTAATAGGCATCCGACGTCTACCTTTTTTAAGCACTTTATTATGGCCTTAGGCACAGCCTCCCCCTCTCCTTCTAAGAGGAGGAATAAAGTTTATTATAAGAAACCAGCAGGTTTAGATGGCCGGGCCTAGGCCTCCCGTGAGGCGGCGTCGACGCAAGCCCTCGACGTCCCCTCTCTTTATAAAGAAAAAAAAAAGGACGCTAATTCTTACCCACTCCAACCGTGAGAGCTATGAAAATCGTCAATAGGAGATCGGCGCTAAACTCTAAAGTTTGTGATTGAATTAGGCAGTAAAATGTTTCACCTTGGCAAATTCACTGTGTCTCAGATGTCCATGACACGGCACGGCCCAAGCGGGAAACTAATGAGTGAAGACCACGCGCTCGTTTGTCGTGGCTGCTGCTGCGGCATGCAATCTTTTTTCTTGCTCGCATGCGCACTCGTTGGCGGTGCTCATGCGCTTTAAAACAGTCTATTGAATAGTCGCACGTTGTAATTATGCCCAATTACACATGCGTATGTAATATACTTGTACCAATGTGCAGCCGCCGTGGTGGCCGCTGTGGTTCACCGGCTGAACCGTAAGATATGGGCTGAATCCTGGCGGTGGCGGCAGTATATTTCGATGGAGCCGGGATGCTAGAGGCGTGTGTACTGTGCGATGTCAGTGCACGTTAAAGAACTGTAGGTGGTCGAAATTATTTGGAATACTACGCCACGGCGTCTCTCATAGTCTGAAGGCTCGTTCACACTTGTGACTATATAGCACCGTCACAAAATGACTGCTCGCAAACGATAGCAAATGGTCGCTTTGGTCGAGAAGCGACTGTTGTCTCAGTAGCTTGGTTTTTTGGTCGCCTCTAAACCAATAAAATGCACATGAACAGGACATCAGCTTATTTTGCGGGTCAATTGCAATGCGCGTGTGCCGACATGCATACGCCCTACGCAGGTATAAACAACAATTTCAGCCTTTTTTTTTTTGGTCGCCAGTCGCAAACGATCATGCGACTGGAATTGGTGGAAGCTATTAATGACACTTAAGTGTGGCTTGTTAAACTCCATCGACGGAGCAAACTTTACTATTGTGCATTTGATATTAAGCGCAGCTGCAGCAACGCAAGGAATTCTATATATGAATGCTTACACCGACCGTAAAAAGCACATACATTGTCAAACGTATGTCAATGTGTAATATTAAGTACGTTAACGTTAACCATTTTATATACAGCCTTTAAAATGATTTAACTTTCCTACAAACATTCAGAGAGCCAGAACTAGGGAGAAGTTGGCTGCACCCGCTTACTGTACCAGCTTCAACTATGTCAGTTTTGCGGGTTATATGCGTGAAACAGCGCACTAAATACTGATGGAGCTCGAATCCGATAAAACTTCTTTTCTTTCTTTTTTTCAGGGGCCGTCATGGCATTGGACGTATTGATATTGTTGAGAACCGGGTGATCGGAATGAAATCTCGAGGTAAGCCAGTGACGTAACAGCGATTAACAATGTTTCAAAAACAAAAGCGTAGGAACAAATTAGGGCCCCAAGATTTGTTTAGTTGAAGTGCATGCCCGCCAGAAGAGTGATAGAGCATTCGATAAGCAAGCAGGTGTCGCTACATTGGCTAGCCAAAAGGAAATATAACTTTATTGAAGGGTCTTGTAAATGCGAAGCATTTCTTATCGAACCAAATACAATTTGATGTTTTCATTTATCTAACTGCCTACGTGTGGGCGCTCTCGTGATTACATCTTTAAATTTGTTTCCACAAAAATTGGTGCAGAGGGTTATACTGTAATGAAAACATGACTGAGAGGTCATGACGTGAGCATTACGACAAACTACTTATCATGGTCACGTGTGGCGCATACCCGCATACCATGGAGCTTGAAATTCGGGTACATGCCACGGCTCATTTGTCCATATCAACACAAAAACGGCGAGATTAGAATCCCGAAGTTCTAACGAGATAGCATAAAGGAACCCGTTTCGCAGAAAATTCGGTGTCGGCGACGTTGTAGATTAGCTTAAAGTGACGTGGCTTGATCGAGAATTTTCCGAGAAATGAATCAGTCGTCTTGGACCTGTAGGGTGGCGCAAAAGATTTCCAGATTTGACTCCACTAGATTTCTTTCTATGGGGATACATTAAAGACCACGTCTACTGAAGCGACGACAACTCTTGCAAGACTGAAGTCTAAAATAGTAGATGTGTGCGGCTCTATTACTCCACGAACGCTACGAAACGTCACAGAAAATGTACTGACTCGATGTAGATTGCGTATAGGAGCTGATGGAGGGCTGTTTGAGCATGCTATGCAACTAACTCTCCATGACGTATCAATAAAAGCGCTTTGGACTTTGCAATTACGCTGACCTCTTTCCAACGCCAAGCTTTCCTACTATTAAGGAGTTAGCTAAAAGAGCACAGAACACTTTTTTTATTCTTTCTGTTTATTCATACGCACTGCGCTCAAACAGACTGGTACTAAACCCGGATTTCTAAATGAAGACGAAGTAAGAGCATTAAGCCCGCCAATCGTGCCGTATTCCTGGCAAGTATCCAGTAGAGCTATCGCACTTAATCGATGCAGATATGACAAAAAAAAAAAAAGCTTCTGGAATAATTAACGTTTAGGTTAATATCTTTTCTTTATGAAAGTGTCACCCTCTCTCCCGCCGTAATGTTTATCGTTGACCCGAAAAGAAGAAAAAAAAAGCCTGCGCTGCGTCAAATGCTGCCTCCAGTCTTGAATCGCAATGCACGTGGCGGCCGCTTTTTCATCGAAGTTTATTGTCTTAATTTTTTTCTCACCCCCCCTTTTTATATTTTGAATGGTACTTTCCAACCATCGCTTTATGTCCATCGTAGTCACTGATAGCCTGTTCAAGCGACCTTCGTGCGTGAGAAGACTTCACTAATTCGTTCAATTTACATTTGAAGGCACTCAAAGCGCTGTTCATTAGGCGGAAATCACGTGGTATTTTTGAATTTCACGCACATTAAACAAAACCTGGAAAACAATTAACCAGCGTTGTTATCTTACCGTAACTTGAAAATTTTGTTATTTCAGGATAAGAGCTACAAGTCTTGTATTGATTTTTCTCTAGAGTAAGTATCTAAAAAGTTCATTAGGCAATTTTTGTTAATTACCGTGCTTGGTGGATCAAAAAGATATCCCGATGTGGTACAAAAAGCTATAAACAATACCGTGCCAGTTGGAGACACGTAGTGCTCATTTTTAATTTTTTTTGCGTGGTGCTTTTTAGATGAAACACCCTGTATTTATTCGCCCCTATTGGTCCTGACGAAGGGCGTAGCGTAGGAATTTGTGTATATATATATATATATATATATATATATATATATATATATATATATATATATATATATATATATATATATAATGTGGTGCCTGACTACGCCCACTGCAGGGCCCCCATGATCCGCCAATTAACCCGGTCTTTTGCTTTCCGTTGCCACGTTATATTCGCAAACGTTTCGATTCTCATCGGCCCACCTAATTTTCTCTCTTTCCCTTCATGCGTTTGCCTTTTCTGGGAATTCAGTCAGTTACCCTTAATGACCACCGGTTATCCTGCCTACGGGCTACGTGTCCACCTCATGTCCATTTATTCTTTTTATTTTAACTATGATATCCTTAACCATGGTTAGTTCCCTGACGCACTCTGCTCTCTTCTTGTCTCTTAAGGTTACACTTGTCATTTTCATTTCCATCGCTCGCTGCGTCGTCCTTAATTTAAGCTGAACCCTCTTTGTAAGCCTCCAGGTTTCTGCTCAGTGGGTAAGTGCCGGCAAGATGCAGCTGTTATATACCTTCGTCTTGAGGGGATAGTGACAATCTACCAGCCATGAGCTGAGAATGCTTGCCGAATCTTCTCCACCCCACTCTTATTCTTCTAGATACTTCAGTCTCGTGGTTCGGCTCCGTGATTATTACATGTCCTACGTAGACATAATACTTCACGACTTCCAGCGTCTGTCACGTATTACAAAGTGCTGTGTTCTGCCGAGATTGTAGCACATTACTTTAGTTTTGCGCATATTAATTTTCAGCCCTACTTTTCTGCTTTCCGTGTCCAGTTCAGTAATCGTGGCCTGCGATTCGTCCCCTGAGTTACTCATCAAAGCAATGTAATTAGCAAATCGCAGGTTACTAAGGTACTGTCAATTAACTCTTATCTCTAACTGCCTCTAGTCTAGGGTCCTGAATATCTCCTGTAAACACGTGGCGAGTAGCATGGGAGAGATCGTGTCTCTCTGCCTTATACCCTTTTTTATTGGGATTCTGTCGCTTTCTTTATGGAGAACGATGGTGGCTGTGGATCCTCTGTAGATTTCTTCCAGTATGTTTCTGTAGGGCTCTTCGATGCCCTGATTCCGTAGTGCCTGCATTACTGCTGATGTCTCGACTGAGTCAAACGCCTTCTCGTAATCTATGAAAGCTATGTATAGGGGTGAGTTGCATTCAGCGCATTTCTGTATTACCTGATTGATAGTATAAATATGGTCTATTGTGGAGTAGCCGGTACAAAACCCTGCTTGGTTCTTTGGCTGATTGAACTATAATATCGTCTTAAATTTATTAGCTATTATTTTTGTAAATACTTTGTAGAGAAAGGAGATTAAGCTGACCGGCTTGTAATTTTTCAAGTCCTTGACGTCTCCTTTTTTATAGATTAAGATGATGTTGGCGTTCTTCCAAGATTCTGGTACCCTTCCCGACAAGAGACATTTCGTATATAAAGTCGCTAATTTTTCTAACCCAATTTTCCCGCCATATTTCCCGAGGTCTGTTGTTACGTTATCCTCACCAGCGGCTTTGCCTTTTGGCATTCTTTCTAAGGCTTTCCTTACTTCCCCACTCGTTACGGATGAATGTCGAATTCTTCTTGACTATTATAGTTTCGCAGAATATCATCATGGTTCTTTTGACTTCTGTACAGCTCTCTCCGCCATCTCGACTATCCTATCCATATTGGTTATGACGTTGCCTTCCGTGTTTCTCAATGCATACATCCGGTTTTCGCCTATGCCTTCGCAGCAAGTCTGCCTTCACAGCTTTTAGACTTCTGCTGCTTTTTACAGCCTGCTCAATTCTCTCTATGTTATACCTTCTGATGTAGGATACGTTACACCTATTGATTAACTTCGAAAGCTCCACTAGCTCTATTTTGTTGGTTGCACTTGAGATTTTCGTCGTTTGTCGTCTCTTAATAAGATTTTTTATCTGCTGAGATAGTTTGCCAGTTTCCCGTTAAGTGACTGCTCCTCCAATTTCAATTGCACACTCTTTGATAATACTAGTAAGATCATCGTTCATTGTGTCAGCGCTAATATCGGTTATTTGATTTAGGACCTCGAATCGATTCTGAAGCGAAAATTTGAATTCCTGTATTTTTCCTCTTACAGCCAGTTCATTAATTGGCTTCTTGTGTATCAGTTTTTGTTTTTGCTTTTTAAAATCTAGTTGAATACGAGCTTTTACTATTCTATGGTCACTGCATCTAATCTTGCCAACTACTTGTACATCCTGTACAATGTCTGGGTGTACAGGATGCACAGAGAATAAAGCCAATTTCATTTTAGTTTCGTTATTAGGACTTCGCCAAGTCCACTTACGGTTAGCCTGTTTTCTGAAGAAGGTATTCATAATCCGTAAATTATTACGTTCTGTGAACTCTAATAATAACTCCTCTCTGGCATTTCTAGAGCCGATGCCATATTCCCCCACAGCATGGTCTCCGGCTTGTTTCTTGCCTACTTTTGCATTAAAGTCACCCATAAGTATAGTATACTGTGTCTTTAGTAATGGCTGTGTCTACATCTTAATAAAAGCGTTCAATAAAATGGTCATCATGACTCGATGTAAATGCGTAGGCCTGTACCTCCTTCATCTTGTACCTTTTGTTAAACTTAATTATGATACATGTCACCCTCTCATTGATGCTGTAGTATTCCTCTATGTTGTCAGCGCGTGTATGAGAAACCCCACTAGTTATTTTTTGTCAACTAATCGACGGTAGCATATGACGTGTCCATTCTTCAGAAATGTATAAGCCTCACGTGTCCTCCTAACTTCGCTGAGCCCTATTACGTCCTATTTAACACCCTCTAATTCCTCGAATAGCACAGCTAGACTAGCCTCACTAGATAGCGTTCTAGTGTTGAAGGTAGCTGGGGACTGAGGGCCGAGGGTTAATTGCTGTGTTCATGGGAGGTTGTGGCCGGGTACTGCACCAGGGTGGGCAATCCTGCTCTGGTGATGGGATGCATTACGGGCAGATGGTCGCCAATGAGGCCGCACCCCAGACCTCTTTTTTATTCTTTTTTAACGATTCCTTCCTCGCGCATTTTAAGTTGATATACAATTGGAAATGATTCGATATCTCTATTCAAAGCGAATTTTGTCATGGCATGCTTGGCTGCTGCGCTATCTCTAAGTAGATGGTCTGTTGCACTTTATTAGCAATGTAGAAAAACCACCTGACCGCCTATAAGCTCCCAACTTCACCTAGCTCGTAGCTCGCCTCACCTTGTTTTTCTAATTGTCTAAAAATCTAATTTTCCCATTAAAACAAAAAAAAGCACCCTGTGTGGTTTCGAACTTCTAACCCTGCGAGCTTATGCTGGATTCGTGCCTTGAATGACCCTTCTTTCCACGCGTTTAATTTCTCTCAACTTCTTGTCCTGCTCGATATTGACATTGCTGGCTCCAAAGTGTCCGCAATGTCGGAGTTTTGCTGAGTGGTCACACCCCTACTTTGACGTTTCCTGTTAACTGAGTAGTGGCGCACACCTCTTTTCCGACTAATCAGTTACTTTCATGTGATTATGTTGAGCGCATACGTTGCGGGTGGTTGGAGTGCATGAAAATTAAACGCAAAAAGTTTCTAGCTGCTAAAGAATAGACAAGAGCTGCCTTTAAGGCTGTATCTTATTTTGCTAACGTTTAGGGGTAGTAAATAACGAAAACAAAACACTCTGGTAAATAGAAAAGAAGACTGTGGCCCTCAGATGAGAGTCAGCTATACGCAATAGTAATCTTATCAACAGTTTGCCTAATAACGTAAAATAAAGGAGGGAAGGCAAGGAGCAAATTATTTCTAGTTCTAGAAAGCGGCGAAAGGAGGAAAGAGAACTTCGTACAAAAGCAATGTCGTGTTCGCATCACTCACCACAGAGTGTCAGCTCGAATTGCTAGACTCCGACGATTCTTGGCACCCAATCTCGCAACACAATATATATATATATATATATATATATATATATATATATATATATATATATATATATATATATATATATATTATGAGCAAATCGTTTGGGCACTTGGAACGATTAGCCGTTTTTCCACACCATAGCCTATGCGACGCGCCTAGTCCGCCGAAATAAAGCCATGGATAGGGTGCTTTAGAGTTAGTGTATATATGCTACCTTTAGGTAGCAGAGTTGCACCTCTGTTTTCCGGGCGCCACTCGCTCGGTCTGCAGAAGTTCAGCGCCCCTATTCGCCAAATGCCTTCACGGGGTCATAGGTGCTTCATTTGCATTGCGGAGAAGCCAAAAGTACGCAGACGATGTCTATGCTTCGCAGATTCCGGGCAGATCAGGCGTGGTTGACATCGGCTGTTGTTATTCTCGCCGCGATTCTTCGGTACTGTAGCCTTGTTGCGTGTTGGTCGCGAGAGATGTGGTAGCAAATGCATTCGGTGTTGCATTGTACTACGTACGATGAGACGCGGGTGCAGTGGGTGTCGATATAGAACGATTAGTGTTCAGTTAGGAAGGAATAAACGCCTGGATTCTTTTTCTATGGTAGTGAAAAACTTGTTCTATTTGTATTACTCAAAGATGCAGTGAATACGTTATACATTCAGAGTTGCTCAGCGTGTGTCAGCTGCATACGTCTGAATTGGTCTTACGGGTCAAACGCTAAAAATAAAGGGGGAAATTATGCAAGAACTATTCGAATCGGAAACGTGTTGGAGCTAGCGCGTGAATTTAATGAAGCCTTCAAACCTTAAGCGAAAAGAATGTTGGATGCGACAGCGCTGTTGAACTGCGATTCACATCAGCTGTCGTGAGCCGCGATTGAATACGAGCGTAATACGAGAGCCGCGCGTAACACGGGCGTCGCATGACCTCTTTCGATCGCTATCCAGCTCGATTCAGTTGAAGACTATAAAACTATAGCTGGCTTCAATAACAAATGAACCCAACAAATGAGCCCAACGTGGCGAAAAAAATCCCATTTATTACTGGCTTGATCGCGATAAAAAGTGGAAAAATAATTTTATATCTGTAAGTGAAAAAAAAAACTGTGGAAAAGAAAACGAAGCTAATGTGTGAACAACTATAAATATAATTTTTGGTGGTGAATGATAATGCGAGAATTCTCTACACCATCTTTAAAGAATTCTCCGGATTCCTAACATCTAATGACAACCTGGAAAACTTCCTCATGTCATAACAGAGGTTTGAAGGTTTAATAACTAGATTGCGCTGTCATAGTCTTCTATTAAACTTTTAGTTATTCAGAGCAGGCTTGTCTACCTCCCCGCTTTGTTCGTTTTGTGGGGAAGAAGAAACTGTAGAACACTTCTTGATATCTTGTCGAAAGTTTTCAACATTAAGAAAGGTATCGCTAGAAATGGCGTTAAGAATCCTTGGATTAGCTTTCACAACGTCAAATTTACTATCACTAGGGGCACATAACCTTGGGCACAGTAACGGGAAGTTGTGTGAGGCCGTGAAAGAATTCATTGAAAAGTTGAAGAGATTAACTCAATAACCTTAATACCAAAAGCTATCAGTCAACCAGTGTATGCTACACGAAAATTCTCTTTGATATCAATCATTTATTGCTATTTCAGTTGGAACTAAACCATCCATAAATTGTCATGTATTACAACTCTTCTGTGTAAACAAGTCTTCAATATGATATTTAATCAATTTTTCTGATTACTCATTTCAATTTAACTTAAGGTGCAGCGAAATTTTTCCACCTGGCGTAGAGTTAGTCTGCGAAGACGACAGGGGCTTCAGTGTATCAGAATGTTTTATTTAAAAAAATATGTATTGTGTAAAAAATCCCAGCATATCCACAGAGTGAATGATGAGGACTGGGGCGAAGCGTCTGTACGTGCGTTCTTCCGTGCGTTCGTTCGTACATCCATGCATCCGACCACCCGTCCATCCGTCCATTCAAGCTTCCATCCATACTTCTTTCTGTCCAACCATCCGTCCGTTCATGCTTCCGTACGTGCGTTCATTCGTCCTATCGCACACACTGTTATTGGTCCAACGCCATCTAGAAAATGAGACGAGAAATGGTGATGAGACAGCACCATCTATTATACTGTTCGGGAGATACTGCCAGCAACGCCTGACGCAGGACGACTTAAGGTTAGACTAAGAGGAGCCTCTCCCTTAAAAAGCGCCTTGTATATCTGATGTAGTAATAATGGCAAATTTCCCGAGTATAACCATCATCCTATCATATTCCCTGGTCTACGTCGCAGGTGTGTACGAGACGCCTGGTGGAACCATTCTGAGAGCCGCTCATTTGGACCTTGAAGTCTTCACCATGGATAAGGTATATTAGAAATATTCGGGAACACCGCTTAATTTTTCTTGTTGCTTTCGGCATTCGTCGATTGCTTAGTACTTCTGTCGTCAGAGCAGCTGTATATGCTTGTCGCACCTATATTGTGCTACTACCTTAGTCTTACAGCTGAAGTCAACGCAGCAACCTTGTTTTCAAGTTGTATAACTGTTCAATAGCAAAGAAAGGAATTACACTTTACTGGTACTTCGCTGTTCATGAATGATGAAGCTGAGATGTGTACCGGATGGTTGAGGCGTTTCACTGTACTTGTAGACCACTGCGCTTGTTGTAATTGCCGTACGAATATAGTCAATGCTTGTTAGCCACTTTTGGCTAAATAGTAGCTTGTAAGTTTCCACCACTATAAGTAAAAATAGCGCGTATATGTTTCCAAAAATACTAGTAACAGAACAGGTGCATCTCGACGACGCACTCGCATTTTTGCGCTTCTTGCAGAAAGAAAAACGATGTGGGGGTTGGTTTTCTGAGAAATATGACGGGAGCTGCAACTTACTAGCGAAACAAATGTGTGGTGACATAAGGCTGACAGCGACGCTGAAGCTGTGTAGACAGAACCGTAGGTCAACAAAAAAAGCGGACCTTGCCAGACTCATCAAAGAAAGGCATCTTGCGCTTAGGGCTCAGTAGGACACAGTCTCACCAAAATTTTCTTTAGCCGGGCTCATTCGGACTGAGACTCGCCCACATATTACACAGCCAGACTCACTCGAGCTCATGGTCACGGCTCCATCTGAGTCTGCCCAAGTCTGAGTGAGTGTGCGTCAGTCAGAGAGAGTCGACTTATGAATAGGTGTGCCGACGTATGCGTGTGACATATTAACAGAGCCTTCGTTAGCGATTACACAAGATTAGGAGTTGAAAGTGCATGCCTTACTACTCATAGTAAAGCCGTATGGTGTGCAACACAAATAAATTAAATGAGCACAATTCTATAGGAATTGCAAGAAATCTTCACACATGCACAGGCACATCACACACGCGCACACACACGCACGCACGCTATTTCTCTGTATTACACACCACACGCACACATATAAAAAATATTTATGGAGAGTTTAGTACAGTGACAGACCTAGAATGCTACTTATACACGTGAGCTGGGGAAAGACGAAGTCGGACACAAACAAAAACAAAGGGCACAAATATACTATCAAGCCCGTTGAGTAGCACAAAAGTTGTGGACAGTCTATGTGAGGCCTGTATACCACAAGAATACTACAAGCACTTCAATTTTACTTGAATTGGTTACTTGAAGTGACTCTATTAGATTGTGATATTCGGATTACGGCAATTCTTCGTGAAAATGGTCATTTGGATGGAGCCTAAGTCATTATGATTATTGCGAGCAGCGCAAGTGTAATGTTGTAGACAAATACGACATGATGAGGATTAAAAACAATCAATTTCAGCTTATTTGAGTTAAACCAAAAGGACCGTTCAGGAAAAATTTAAGTTCTTTCCTGTGAGTTTCGGTATTATCAGAAAATATTGTTCGTTGTTGATGGTCGCTGAACAATTTTTCTAATGAGAGCAAGCAAGAAATGCGTTAATGTTGGACCTTGAGATGCTGTAGAAGTAACGCACGTTAAATATGAAGGTATGCCTTTAATAATTACACATTGAGTTGATTGCTGTGACTAAAGCTTGCTTTAACAAGATGCGTATTATAAAGTAAATATTATTTTTCAGCACAACATCCGCTTGATTGAAGTTACAGACATATTGCGCAGCGTATTCAGTTCTTACATAGACTGCTATTTCCAGCCGTACATTGAGCTTTGAGGTCTCAGTCGAGCCCTTTTTTCTTCAAAGTTTTTTTTTTAAGTGATCTGACACGTAGAAATAATGCATTATTTTCCAACGTAGACAAGTGCAAAGGTGTACAGCGGAATAGTGGTGGCTCGTTAAACAACTTGTAGCCACACTATAGCCAAGCTATTACTTTGTGTACCTAATTACAAATGCTTACCCGGGCTCATCTTTCATTTGTATCGAGACGAGCTAAGGATTTTCGTTTTGCAGGAAGTACGAAGAATAAAACAGGGTCTGTCGTTGGAGTTCTCCCGCCAGGTGTATGGAGGTAAGCAGCTATCACTACTGAAACTTTTGTACTAGCGGTAATGGAGGTTCGATGATTGTCCACTGAATGTTGAGACTGAGCATTGCTAGAACATTGCTAGAGCGATCCCATGTTACCGCACATGTACAAACTTTCAGCAGTAAGTTCGTATAGTAATCGTGAGTGTTATTATTAGTAGCATAAGGTAATGGTTAGTAATATGTTCTTTAGGAAAAAAACAAAAAAAAAAAACAAAAGACGGGAAGGCAAGGAAATAGGTGTGGAGTGCACGATAACCGTCTTTCAAGTGAAGACACCTCAACCGATACACTCAAGGGGGAACGGGGAATGAATAGACAGTTAAAGTGAAAAAAAGAAAGTAGGCTAAAAAGAAAGGGGGGATGAAATCAAAAAGGAGAAAAATAAAGGAAACTGGCGGGAAGGGAGGAGGACACGCTTCACCGGGGCTCATAGAAGTCGCTCGGTCACGCTGGTGTCGAAAGTCCATTAAGGTCTGCGTTGGTCTTGCGAGGTGAGAGAGGGGGAGGGAAGCAATCGTTGGCGCGAGACGCGAGCACGCGCAGTGGGGGTGTGGACGGCGCCGCCGACGCCGGTTCCACGATCTTGTGCGACTAAGAAATCATTTAAATGTTATGATAATAGCACTGGCTGAAAGCATTGTCTGAGATCAGTCATAACTTGTCGCTAAGTCTGGTTTGCCGAAGAAACCGCAGCTATGAACTTATAACCACTGGCGCTGAAGATCGGGTTGGACGACGTGCCAAGTTGGGTGGGGTGCAGAAAGTTTGCAATGTCTTTGCAATCCTGGAGGCAGTTCGAGGCTACGTTACGAGAACGAAACTCCCGGAGGCGGGCTGGGGAGGATCAGTACATTGACCGAGAAGAAAAGTAAGATGACCTTCGCCTTCGAGTAGTCTTATGCGATTGTTTAAGGGACCTTGTGAGTTTTCTTCGTCGTTACCCCCATGTGACGTGCCGCGCAACGTGAATGCAGGACTTTGGTACAGCCCCGAAGCGGAGTTCACGAGGAAGTGCATAGCATCGTCGCAGAGCTGCGTGACCGGCACGGTGCGCCTGGACCTGTACAAGGGCCAGATCTACATCAAGGGCCGCCGGGCGCAGAATTCGCTCTACAATCAGGAGCTGGTTAGGTGAGCCCGTTTCAGTTAAAATACATGGCTGTAGCACATGCCCTCGTACACTTTCTTTGACAGTTTTGAAAGTAAGGCACTGTTGAAGAACGTTCTTAAAAAAAAATCGAATCATCTCTGTCTCTTCGAGTAAGATTTTAGGCTGTGATATTTGTAACGCTCTATAAATAAATACGCTTGGCGTTACGCTCAAGCCTAGAGTATAATTCAGTGAAGAAGGAACTACACTCTTAGGGAGTGCACTCACATTGTAGTCCGTGGGCGAGAAAGGTACCAGAAAATGGACTGTGGCCCCCACTGACAGGACAGTCGGAAACCAACTATAAATTTTTTTCTGAACAAGTATTTTTGTGAATTGAAGGGAATAACTCAATTTAAAAAAATGCAGCGAATTTGTGTGTAGAGTGTCTAATAATTTTTGTTGCTTTTCTACGACACCATTGTGTTTGCGACAGCATGGATGTCCAAGGAGATTATACCCCTTCCGACGCTGGTGGATTCATCAAGATTCAAGCACTGAGGTGAGCCGCCACTGAGATATTTGAGCACATGTTAAAAGAAATGATGTACAGTTGGATGTAGTTCTAAGGCTATATTTTTGATCTGTGGCCGAAGAACTTCAAACCTGTTGAGACTACAGGTTTCACGGAAGATTGAAAGCCAATCACGAATTAGAAAATTATGTCTTCGCAACAGAGGAAAGGGTAAAAGAAAATCGTTTCTTTTTGTGAAGAAGTTGGATGGCTAGCGCACTAACGAAATGGTTGAGCTTAAAGCCTGCGTGATCTCACGTGTTCGCTGAGTGTTTTTTGGTGGTGGTGACTTCCGGAGTTTTATCTGAATCCACACGACCGGCCCCGTTAGGCCAGGCTGCTGGCATGTGTTTCCCATTGAAGGCGTTTTATTTCTTATTTGAAGGTGAATACGACGTTTCTCGCGCAAAGACGCAGGGCCTTACCTTAAAGAAAGAACTGCAAGAAGCAAAGACAATGCATTTCATATAGACGTAGCTACTATTTTCATGATATAATGTATTCGGAAGGTGTGCACTGTACTCCATCAAAAGTATTCTACCATTTTCTCCAGCTCACACAAGAGGAGTGAAAAGGAATATTGTGAAGGCGACCATTCACAGTCTATGTAGTACAAATGTCATGTTTGTAGGATATAAAGAAAATCTTTAACGTCCTGTTTTAATAGCAGGTTAAGATGGTTTTCTCTGATTGTATTTTGACACAATTGTCAGAGGTATTATATGTCTAAACTACGCCGGGGAAGCCAACCCCGCAAAAGCGACATTGACGGACCGAAAACGGGTGTCTTTCCTTTTGTGTGGGGACTGCCTACATTGAATTGGCTGAAGAAGGCTGTGGACAGCTATATGACTGACGATTTTATCACTGCCCATCTGTAATACCTTTGACTGCGAGTGACATGATGAAATGAAATGAAATTAACTATCTGCATACGTTGATCGTTAATGATGTCCAACTGAGCTGCAACTCATCCCGAGTTTCCAGCATTGCCTCATTGATCACCGCATGGAGCAAGCTAAAAATGTGAAGCTAAAGATTTTCTGGCCTCCTATCATCGGTCATGCGAAGTCAGCTCAAGCTCAAGAAGTCCCCATCATCAAGAATGACCTCAATGAGTGAACAAGAGTGATCCTCGTCGCTTCCATGATTGTCGGACATGGCGCCTGTTGCGCCAAAAGGACATCCGTAAAGCTAATCAAAAAATGCGTATTATACATACGTAAGCCACCAAGAGAAAGTGTTGTCAGAGGATGGGGCAAGTAGACATACCACTCTTCTTATATAGTCGTTATTACTAGGTTATTTTCAAACATTAAGGTGAAAGCATATTCACTTTGCGCTTTTAATATTGAAGAAAGTATGTTGCGGGGAATACACTAAGGCAGACTATTGCGTATTCATAAAGATGAAGAGTGACGCAATGTTGGGAAAAACGTAAGCTGTAGGGAAAAAAAGAGGAGGTAGAATGAACTGGAACCGCGGGGATTAATATGATTGGGGACCATCAACCAGGCCTACAAGCATGCCATTTCAAAATAGTTTAATCAATGATAAAGAACAATCTGCCAGAATTTTGGCTTACATTTCTGATTACGGATTCGAGTTGAAACAGCACTCGAAAAGGTAGACAGGAGCTGACAAAAACTCCCCCCCCCCCCCCCACTTCCCTAAAACAACAACAACAAAAAAGCGAATACTTTGGTCAGCAGGTCAGGAGGTAGCCATTGTTTCTTATATTCATAACTATTTTTCTAAGCTATTTATAATAAAATATTCTACTCAGTGGAATATATAGATAACTTCTCGATAGTTCGAATGTTGAGCTATGAGAGATCGTTCAATATTGGACTTCAAGAAAGCCCTCTTTCATCAAGACAGTATAGCGGCTCACACCTGTGCAGCTACCATGACTAAGTTGCCCGAAACCAAAGTATATAAGACTCCCATACAGTACGGCAAGGCATAGATCAGACAAATCAAGGGTTGAATGAACGATAGGCTACGCAAAAGCTTGCTTAGCCACGCTGTTGCGTATTGTATACAAACATAATTAATAAACGTATGGGCCAGTTGGTGAAGCTTAATGAATAGAACTGGTCACGTCCACCCCATTTTAATTTAACTTGGTGTACTGCGCTTAAATGTTGTTGAATATCCCATACTGTGTTTTGTTGGAACGAACCGAAGTGTAGCGAGCACGAAAAGCCGCTTCAAAGAGGCTTGGAAAGCACAGAGCCTTTCTTCGTTTTGAAACAAAATGTGTTTGTTTCAAAACAAAGACAGATTCGTAAGCGTCCTTTCGATTATGCGAGTATGCTTACAAACAATTCTATAAAATTTTCTACGAACAATGTGCATTTCCATGCTATGAGTTTGCGTTATCGGGAAACAGATGCCACGTTCCCCTTTTAGCTCGCATATGTAGTCTGATGTTTTTGTTTGCCGCGCCTCACTTTAAAATCATGCGCGTTAAAATTTAGTGACGTAACTGTTCGCACAATGACCGCAACACACGGGGTGGTTCTAGGAAGCTTGCCGGAAAATTATCAAAAATAAGGGAAATGAAATTTTCTCTTTACATTTATAATTACTTTTTATGTAGCGGTAGTCGTTTTAAGATGACTACAGACATTGATTGCCTCATGAATAACATAACTTAAAGTAATTACCTTCTTATTCGAACCAGGCGGTCAGCTCAAAGGAAAAAAGTGCCCGTATAGCTCATCACCGCTTTGACATTTCTGAAAAGCGACATCTGTTGATTAGTTCAAAGTGAAGAATTTTGACCAAAGTTCACAAGCTAACTTGAAACCGAAGTGCCAAAGAGCGCAACTATTAGGCGTCCAGAATGACGTCACTGTTAGAGACAACGATTACAGCGGTGTTAGTTCCTCTGCTCCCGTTAAAGTATACGTGCGCCACGTGTGTGGGAATGGCAAGCACAGCCGGCACATTCATTATGCAATGCAGATTGATGATTGATATAACGACGCTCGCTTATTGTGTACATCTTGGATGAATAAGTCCTTTCGCGTTTCGGTTTAGGTATCACCGGTGATATTCATCAGAACCCGACGGAAATTACCATCTACGGCTTCTCTAAAAGCGGCAACGGGGGCTCTTCGAAGCAATTGCTCCGATTTTCCTCTTGGACCCGATATGCTCATCTAATTACAATGATAAACGATTACCGCCGGAACATTTCTTGAAACATCCTAAACATTTCACCTGTAGATTTTAGTTTGCGTTTTGAAACATTAGGATGAGGATTACGATTGGGATGCTGTAGGTAGCCGGTGGATCTAGCCTTGCGAAATTTTCAGGCAATTGCCCCGCCTCGTTTTCTCGTTGCCAGTTGTATTGAATGAGTGCCCTCTTTTGTTTTTAACTAAGCGCGGGCGTGCTCTTAGAAAGTCGGGCGTAGCGTGACGTAACTCTAGCCGGCGGCCTGTGTGGTATTCCACACGGAGTTTTGCACCGGACAATTATTTCACTGCACCACCCCCCAACATAATTGTCACTCACCACCAGTCACATGCGAGGCCTGTAGCAGTGAAAAACTTTAATAGAAGTTGCGACACATGCTTTCTGAAGACCCGGTGACCACATGAAAACGCAATATCTGTTGCACTGTCACGTATTGAGCCTAAAAGTTGTAGTTCCTCGAGTAAACATTGCCGTTATATCTTAAGCTCACGACACTTAAGTAAATAGTGTTTTATGTCCCCACACTCCTTGCAAGTCGGGCACAATGGCGTTGCGGAGAATATAATCTTGTGGAGCCATGCTGGTGTACACGCTGACCCCGGTCGGATGCGATGAAGCAAACAGGCCTCTTCCCTTGATAACCATTTTGTCACACATGGCTGGTGAGGTGTCAGTCATAGCGAATGAAAATGCTTGTTGACAGCTTCTCGTAAAAGATGTTGATTGTCTCAGAGAGTCTTCTTCATTGGTGTAAGTTCCAAAGGACTCCGGGCAAGTCTGTCAGCCGGCTCATTATCCACTATGCCCACTGCGATGGAGTACATTGAAACTTTATATTTAGGTGAACGCCGTGCAGGTCTTTAAGAATTTGGAGTGATATTCGAGTGCACTGATCCCAAACCGATCCATGCTATAGCTGCTGCGGAGCGGGCTTAGTGTCTGAAAGCATCACGACGTGTATCTCCCTACAAAACTTCAGTTTCTTCAGGGCTGCCTGAATTGCCACACTTTCGCAAGCTGTCGACGAAACAACACACTCAAGTCGCGTTGCCCAGGACACCTTTAGGAACGGAATCTCAAGCGCTGCAGCACTTGCTCCGCACTCCATTTCGACCGATCCATCGGTGAAAACTTTCAAATGGTCGGCGTACTTTTATTCAATGTATTCAAGTACCGAAAAACGTACTTTAGTTATGGGTGCGGAGGGCTTACTGTGCATAGGTGAAATCGTCACCTGACAGTGGACGTTCTCGTGTGATTAAGGTGGTTCTTGTCGAAGTTGTCTCTGTTTGGGGTATTCCAGACAAACATGTCAAACGGTGTTTAGGGCCACGAAAGCTCGTGATTCTGTACGTTGCCAAAGACGACTGAGTATCACTCGTCCTCGGCTCGATTCGCTAAGTCGGCAAAGCTGTGCCAGCAGTCATTAAGAGGCGAGAAGACGCAACGACGAAAGACGAGCTTCATGAAGCATCTTTATGCTCACTGCAAACTTTGGCACTCAAAAGAAACTCTTAGGCCGTTACGATGAAGTGTTTACGGTCGTTCGTACTGCGACTCACTTGGAGAGATCAGATGCAATGGGAAGATCACATGATTGACAATTTCTGCCGAGTGTAACTTCTTCCAGCACGTATGGCTGTGCTACCGAAACCCAGCCATACGTGCTGGAAGAGCCTTGTGATTCTCAATCCACCATGTCAGCCGAACACAGGCGAGCTTCTACATCTGCTTCGCTACGCACAAAGTTAGTGATACTGGCTGATATGAAACCAGCTCTGTCCTGTCTTTACCAGGCTTCAGCACCGGCGTGACCCTGGCCATTTTACAGACCTGAGGAATGTTGCCCGACTACCACACATAGTTAAAATACATCACAAGCTTACTCCTCACTTCTGCAGGCAAATATGAAATTATTTTGTTTGTAATTCTGTCAGGTCCAGGAGCACAGCGTCGCCGGAGAGAACTTATGGCTGATATCAGTTTCCGCAGCTTGAAAGGTGCGTTGATGGCACATGAAGAATGACTCGGAAGTGAAAAAGGTGGTTCACTTTCTTTTCAAATTACATAAACGTCAGCAAAGTCTTCGGCTGGAGATGGCATTGATATATCCTTGAATAGCGCGAGGGCAATGAATGGTCTCAAATGCCAAATGCTAGGACGTGCTTCCGCCACTATTTATTACTCGTCAGATCCTTGACAGTAGAGTAAATGCACTTAAACTTTCACAAAATGCTGTTAATTATTTCCTCCGAAGCTTATAGGTGTGTCACTGTATTGCTGCAATAAGTCTGTTTAACTGAGTCTTCAGAGCTGATTCGCCACTTCTTTGCATGAGCTTTTTCTCTTCCCTTCTTCTAGCAGCACAAAAATTACGGAGTTAACGTCCAGGGTGGAAAATGTGCCAGTAACTTAAGCATAACGGTTGCAGCCTCTTTGCTCGCAAGCATATTCTGAAATATGTCCCCTGATCGGTGATCTAGATGCTCCCGGTAGCGATCTTAATGACTTAATTTGCTGCATTTAGCCACCGTCAACTGGTATCCAGCAGCATTAATAAATATAGGGCAATGATCACTTCCCCTTCTGCACGGAGCTGTACAACACGTGAGGTAAACGTCACTTGACTGCAAAGTCAGGTCAATAATACTTGTTCAAGCTGGGGACCTAAAGAACTTTACATTGACATCATTCGCCCTGCATAAGTCTAGCTTATCAATAACACTTTCCACACAACGTCCACGTGCATCCGAGCCCTTCTCCCCCCATAACGTGTGAGGCGCATTGAAATAACGACAAATGATGCGTAGTGCGGGGCAACAAAGACACAGATCTTCTAAAAACTTTTCGATGGAGATTTTCTTGTGAGGAGATGCATACACAGGTGCGATGCTAACTTTGCGTTTTCTTATCTGAGTCCTGATAGCACAAACTTCTATAACATCGGTGCACAAGTCGGCCACGTTGATTGTTAGGTATGGTATCTCTCTTCGAATATACACAGCGGCGCTTCCATTAAAAAAAAAAAAAAAACGTAATGGCGGGGTTCTTGTGGGTCACGCATCCAGTGTCTGATCTTTGTCTCGGTAACCCGGCCTCGAACAGAGCCAACTTCGGAATTTGATATTCTGCTAAAAAACGGGTTTAGTTCATTCATGCGAGAAACAATATCGGCACAATTCTACTGCATTATGAAAGGCCTTTTCCGGTTATTTAACCCACCCTGAGGCATTCCCCTCGGCATACTACTGCAGGTTGTGCCCAAAATAACCAAGCACCACTAATTTTAGAGCCAGAATGGCCTGCAGCACGGTCTTCGTGGTACCTGGTGGCATTGTCGCTAGGTGAGAACGCAACGCGGCAAACAGAGCACGAACAATCTCCGCAGTGTCGAGGACATTTTCCTCCCTTTCCTTTGTCTTCTGCTCAAATCCTTGTCTTTGTACTCCGGCATAGGAACCTTGTGTGGAAATGTTCCGAGTAGTCTGAGGGGGTCTGGCTGCTCGTTTTTCCTAGCACCGCCGCAGTGGTCCAGTGGCTAAGGTACTCGGCTGCTGACCCGCAGGTCGCGGGATTGAATCCCGGCTGCGGCGGCTACATTTTTGATGAAGGCGAGAATGCTGTAGGCCCGTGTGCTCATATTTGCGCACACGTTAAAGAACCCCAAGTGGCCGAAATTTCCGGAGCCCTCCACTAACGTCTCTCATAATCATATGGTGGTTTTTGGTCGTTAAACCTCAAATATCAATCAATCATTTTTCCTGGCCCGCGTTGCCTGGTGTTTTCAAGAAGTGTTCTTCTGATTGCACGTCGCGTACATCTTCTTGACCAGTTGCTATTGTCTTTTATTAAAGAGGAAAAATTCTCAGGCGCTTAAGCAATTAAAGCGGCAGTAGTTGGTTTAGGCTCCGTAATACAGGATTTCCGTCTATGAAGCACACTCACTCAGAATGGGCACCCACTATAACGGGCGGGTAGTCATTTTTGCAGCTTGCACATTTGAATTCCGCCTTTCCAGTTTTGAAGTCACGTGGACCTCCACAGCGTTTGTATCGCAGCTCTCCTTTGTAGAATTTCGCCACCTGACCAAACCGTTGGAACTTAAAGCATATCGGCGGAGGTCCTGCGTATTTCATGTCTAGTAAAGCCAAGGTTAATAGTTAGCAGTCGCTAAGGTTTTAGGGGCAAACGTGAGTATTACCGCATCCGTGGGTATAACTTTCCACTCACTTGTAGAAGAGACTTCTGGTCGAACAATCCTTTTGCGTGAATAACGCCCCCCTGTGGTCTCGTGCAAGCGAAAAGATGCGCCTTTGTATACCATTTCGGAACGCCTCGAATCAAGCAGGCGTTTTTCAGATAGGCATTAAGAAGACGAGCACTAAGTGGTACACCACACATCTTGCCACACCTGAAAAGCGCGTTGACTTGATTTTCAGTGGCCACGTCAAGCAGCAACGAACCTTGCGCAATGAAAAAACTCTGACCTGGCTCTGCGTGACCGCATAATGTAAAGCAATAGGGTTCACCTGTCTTACGTCTTTTGCGCTCTCTACTGGTGATATAATCACCGGAGTTCTGTTTTTGAGGTGGCTTACCATCTTGAAGTTGTCATAGTCCATGTCCGACCAATCGTCTATCTTCTCGTCAGGTCCCACTATTGTAGATGCGTCCTCATCGGTTGTGCAGGTTCCTTGGTATCACCTCAGTAACGTTCGTCCTCTCATTGGTCGGGTCGTTTTGACAGCGAGTGAGATGGACCAGATGTCTCTCCTGGTCGTTTGCCTGGCTGGGCCATGGCCGAAGTTCCGGAATCCGATCCTTTTTCCGGTTGCGTGTACTCAGAAGGGGCTCGTTAAGGACAAAACCATCTTGAAGCCACAGAAGTATTTATGATAATGACGGAAATAAACGCAAAACAAGGGAAAATAGAAGATCGAAGCTAGAGCTGTTGTTTTCCTCTGAACATAGATACCCCATAGAGGGGATTGACCAAGCATAAGGTGAATTTTCTCAATACTTTCCGCATTTATTAATTCCTAGTAGCTGTTATTTATGACTTGAAGTGCTAATTGCGAATTTGAAAATATGTAGTGCACACACAATTTAGCAAGAGAATCGTTTAGTCCCAGTGATATGTATTCCTGAACGGCGAATAAAACATCCCTGCTGCTGCACCCTAATGAGGGGCTCAAAAAAAAAAACAAACAAAAAATGAACAGGTTCTGATAATTGCAGGCCCAGTTTTGAAGAGGTGGTGCTAGTATACTTTTGCTGAATAAATGGAAACGGCGACAAGATAATGAAAGGGATTGGTCATTTCCTCTTGATTCCAGTAAATGCACATAAGGGGATTCAATAAACCCTACCTATGCAAGAAAAATTGAGGAAGGTAACCCGGCAACAAAATTTTTGTAATGGCAACTTCCATCATCCTTGAATGAGATCGCTGCGCCAGGGAAATAACAAGTGGTTGTACTCCGGAGAAGCCATCAGTGCGCGGTCTGCTGAACTTTGCCAGATTTCGAGCCTGCGAAATCGCGTTACCATAACGTGTACTGTAAGTGGGAAGAGAATCCACAATTTAATTTAACAAAAAACCTTTGTGCCCTGGTGCCCAAATTAAACGAAGCTAGAGTTAGCTGCAATTTCGACGTCGTCGTTGTCGTCGTAGCTTCCATGCGGGCACATGAAGGGAAAGATATTGACAGAAACTCATTATAATTCAGCTAGTACATCTTTGGGGACAGTGTGAACGTTGAGCTGTCTTAATAAACCCTCTATGTAATGTGTCATGCTGACCTCTGTATCAGCATTTAGAAGAATCATACTTTAATAATATGAAACCGCGCGAAGAGGGACACATGCTCACGCCCACCCTGCTACAACTAGCTATCAGACAATAGGAAAATATATGTGATAGGTGAATAATTGAATAAAGCTGAAGAATAGGGGCATGTGGAGGGCACCGAGACTGCCTTAATTTTTTTTGTTCCCGTAGTCAGCGCCTATATGGTATTGTGGCACAAAAAAAAGGGAAAAAAAAGACAGGTTGCAGAGAAATTGCAGCAGAAAACCGAAAACAATAAATAATAGTCTGACTTACGAGACACTTAAAGAGCTCACAAAGGCAAACCAGGACATTGCAACATAGCAGGTAACACAACAGCTGATGGAGCCGCATGACAAGCATACCACAAAGATGATACGGTTTCTATTCTAACATCGAAGAATGAATCGCACTGCATTTCAAGGACAAAATATTTTATTATGTGTAGAAAAACGAAACACCAAGACGCCGACTTGAATAATTGTTGATTACCTTACATTCCAGACCAAGAAAACTTTTGGGCCCAGGACCAGCAAGAAGTTTCTAGAAGTGTGCTGTAAAAGGATTGAAAAGTTTTCTTGACAAGAGTGACATTCTTGGTCGATAGTAGCTTACTTAAGTTTTTTTTCTATTTTCACTACACATAGTATATTATGTGACTGTTGACTATTATGTTGCATTATGTTGAGTATTATGTTGCGTATTATGTGACTGTCCATTGTTGACCCTTCAATTCATGGTTCATCTTTAATATGTATATCCCCGTATGTGCACATATATATTATTGTTGACTAGGTTGGCACCATATTCTTGCGCTAACATTGATACGCCATGGTGGTCTAGTATAGCTAAGGTACTCGGCTGCTGACCCGCAGGATGCGGGATCAAATTCCAGCCATGGCGGCCGCATTTTCGAAGGAGGCGAAAATGCTTGAGGCCCGTGTGCTTAGATTTGGGTGCACGTTTAAGAGCCCCATGTGGACAAAACTTCCGGAGCCCTCCCCTACGGCGTCTCTCATATTATAAAGGTAGTTTGGGGACGTTCAACCCCAACAATTATTATTCGTGAGCCCACATCTCGTCACATCAATAATGAAACAAAAAAATTATACTAATTATGGCGAAATTTGAGCATAACTGTGCGGGCGTTTTCATTTCATGGGCTGCTTGGAGACAGCGGCGGGAAGCGTCGTCCTCGACAGCAGAGATTTGAAATACTACGGCGCCAACGCGTAGTCTTCTGCGGCACTCTTGCTTTCCTCTCTAACATTTCCCTATCCTCTCCGCGCTTCGCACTTGCTTTCATCTTGTTCAGGTCGCTCGGTGATGACGAATGGGGCTCGCTGACTCCTCAGCGCAGGAACGAGCACCCAGGAGCTGTGCTCTAGAAAGAATTTCGGCGATTCTTATCTGTTGCAGTAGTCAACTTGTATTATGCGCACTTCACAACAGCAGAATTCGTAAAGGACATTTTAGGAAACTAAACACCAAATCGATTTCGTGTATCCATCAATCTCAGTTTCGACGGTTAAACACTGATTGAAATGAACAATTCTTGAAATGGAAAGAATGGAGCTGTCCAGATCTGAGTGGCATGCCACCTCAGGAAGTACAATAGGTTAATGCCTTACTGTTACGATAAATATATATAGAGAAAAACGTACTGTTGGATTGGTTACACCACTGGGGTCTTTCCACTTGCTATAGTGGATCGTTTTGGTCAATTGTTGCAATTAGTGTTTCTCTTTTTCATGCCAGTTGTTTTCTCTTTTTTTTGCAGGTTACGAGAATGGCATCGTGTGAGAAATGCACACTAAAGACTAACAGCCGCCTACTACCAGTTCATCTACAATGACGGTTTCAATTGAAAGCATGCTCAAACGACAGAGTGTATTCCAACATGACCTCGGAAAGAGTTAGCTGCGAGACACAAAATACAAACAATGAAAACACTTTAGGAAGGCTGCGCAGTTGAATGTCTGGTGTCTTTTTTTTTTTCAACAATCTATAACTTCGCTTATTTCCCATGGTCATCTGCAGCATTCAGTGATTCAGTGTCAAATGGGCCAGTTCACCTTGGAAATTTTGCGTAGAGAAGACATAATGGGATCGCATCCCATGTTTTCGGCCCTTCGTGATTGCTTTGTAAGAAGTCATGTTTTTAGGAGCGAAGTATAACCTCACAGTCTCGGCTTGTCAGCGTGTTATGTCGTCGTCCCAGTTCATCATAAATGGTACACGACTAAAAAATTGGGTAAGTGCCACGAACCACCGCAGGTCCACTAAAAACGCCACGCCTGCGTGGAAGGCGCAGCACAATCACAGCAAAGGCTAGAAGAGCGGCCTTTCAGAGCCTTTTCAGAACACTCATTGGTTAACTACTACAAGCACACTTGTTTGTTAACCACTAAGGCATTAGTAATAAACTTTTGGGTAGCAGGCCGGCATTTCCTATTCTATTTTTTGTCATTCTTCTGAGAAGCGTGGTATCCGCTAAACACTTGCAAGGAATTTTGTGCCAATTGTCCATGCAGTGGCTGACGACGAGGAGGAATTATGCCTGAAGTGGTTATTCGCCACAGTTAATAGGTGATCGAAAACAAGATTTTGGGATGGTTTGGAGGATTGAATGGCCCACTCCTTACGCTATTCGCATTGTGCGACGACTGGTTGTTCTTTCGCTGTTGTAAAACGCTTTATAAGTAGTATAAACGCGATTGCTTTCCCGACATCAAGCCTGTCGAAGGCAAGTTTGACAACAAGTCACAAGCACCCGTGTAGCTTAGTGGTAGAATATTGGGCTGGCACTCAGCGGACCCGGGGTCAAGCCCCACTGTGTCATTGGTGCAAGGTTCTTTTTCCTATTTTCGCGTGATGTGGTTACGAACACCGGCGGCGGCGGCGGACAACAACGACTGCGCTTGACCCGAAAAGTGATCTCATAACAGCTTTCGCTGTAAAACGAAGCGCAACAAATAACCGATGAAGTGTCAGGATTCATGAATGAACGGACATTTGTTAGGTTTCGTCTTAAGGCTGATTTGAAATACTAATTTTCCTCCTGCAAAGCATACTTTGTAGCATGTTGCGGCGTGTAACAAGAAGACAACTTACGGCATAGTCAATGATAATGAGTTGAAGAAGAAAACTACTACTACTACTACTACTACTACTAGTACTACTACTACTACTACTACTACTAAAAACACATGGTGCATTCTTCGGTTCTTCGCAAAATGTGATTTATTGAGTAGTGAGTACCTCACAACTGTACCTGCTGCTAGCGCCCCTCTACAGACCCTTTCACTGTTTACAAACACAGGCCCTTGATGACATCCGGTTTTGTCTACAGATATGCCTTAATAGCATCGCTGGACAACAAAAAGCTTTAGAAAATAGCCCGCCAAATTTCTAAACTTTCCTCCTTCTCTTATTTGGTGAAATATATCCAAATAAATGTTATTTTGAGCAGCATAAAAGGTATTAAAGATTCTCTTGTACTTCCCGTACGGTTCGTTTATGTGAAAAACAAGAGTCTTTCTTTACCCATGAAATAAACTTGAAAAAGTGCTTTTAGTTTCCACGTTAGGAGCTTGTTAATGAGGTGACCGGATGTTTTTGGGGGTACAAGACAGTTCCGCTAGCTTACGCTGCGTTCGTGCTGTTTTTTTTCTTCGCAGGCTTGGTGTTTTTTTCTTATTTTGTGCGATAGCTATGACAGACATTGGTGGGGCGGCTGACGACTACAGACACCACCATAATTGACTGTTGTTGATAGCTTAAACTGAAAAAAAAATACCAGGCCTGTGTGGAAGGCATAGCATAGTCACAGCGAAAGCTAGAAGAGCGGCCTTTCAGAGCCTTTGCAAAACACTCATTGTGTAACTACTGCAAGCACACTGGCTTGATACCAACTAGGCCATTATTAACAAACTTGGGACGTTAAACCCCACAAATCAAATCATTATTAACAAACTTTTGGTTAGTAGGCCGGTATTCACTATGGCGTTTTTCATTATTCTTCTGAGAAGCATGGGATCCGATAAACACGTGCAAGGAATTTCGTGCGATTGTTCATGCAGTGGCTGACGACAATGAGGAATTACGCCTGAAGTGGGTATGCGCCACAGTTAATAGGGAAACAAGAGCAAGCTTTTGTAATGGGTTGGAGCATTGAACAGTCCACTCGTTACGCTATTCGCATTTTGCGGCGACTGGTTGTTCTTTCGCTGTTTTAAAACGCTTTATAAGTAGTATTAACGTGATTTACTTCCTGACATCATGCCTGTTTAAGGAAAGTTTGCCAACAAGTTACAAGCACCAGCGTAGCTCAGTGCTAGAATTTTGTTCTGGGACCCAGCGGACCCTGGTTCGAGCCCCACCGTGTGATTGGTTCTAGGTTTGCCAACATGTCACAAGCACCGGCATAGCGCAGTGGTGGAATACTGGGCTGGCACCTAGCAGACCCGGATTTCAAGCCCCACTGTGTCCTTGGTGCTAGGTTTTCTTTTTCTAATTTTCCCGCGATGTGGGACACCGGTGGCGGTGGCGGCGGACAACTGCGCGTTACCCGAGTTGTGATCTTGTAACAGCTTTTGCTGTAAAAAATTAATAAGAAGTTTACTAACCAACACGACACATAAAAAACAAATCTGAAAAATAGCGCTAATGTACTTTTTATGTTGACCTTGGTGTAGTTTTAAATTCAATACAGCTCGTGAAAGCTTAGGGTAACCCATCGACTCGCTTACATCACGCGCCCACCTATGCGATGGCACTCTCACTGCCGCAGCCAGGTTAGCAGCTGGATGCTTCAGGTTTCGTGATTTTAGGTAAATCATTCTGAATATTACTTAATTATTTCAGTAGTTTATATTATTTTAGACCTTGTTAGTTTCATCGGCCCTGGTTTTGAGCATTCTTGCTTTAGACCACTGCGAGACCATGAGACTATCGATGGTGGACGGCAAGCCAGGCCAACCGGGCCCTTAAAGTGCTACGGACTTAAAGCTGCTTAAAATGACAGGTCTGCGTGAAACACTCTGCACAGGCACAGCCTAAGCTGGAGGAACGGCCTGCGAAGGGTCACGTCAAAAACATTTTCGGGATGCTCACTGCAAGAATGGGACCAGGAAAGTAGCAGTTCAGGTTCAACGTGCACACATTTGTATAAATACCTTCGGTTGTGTGTTGTGTCCAAGAGAAGGTAAGTACATTGCAAATGTGGTGCAGTGCTTAAACTGGCGAAGAGCCCTGCTGTAAACTGTTATATGGGCTACTTTTTGCCCAATAGGCGAATTCGAGAGGCCCGTGGCAACCTAAAATTATGAATGGCGAGATGGCGAATTTTCGGCAATTTTTGGCTTAGGTCTTGATTGAGTTTTGCGTTCTATGCTCAGTGTATTTCTATCAAATGAGTGACATTTTTTTGGTTTTTCTTGGTTTTAGACTAATCAGTAAAAGGCACACTTTACACGCGTTTCAGTATACCCGCCCTGCTTCTAAATTAATCTAGATTCCAGCGTTGCTGGTGCATCTCCCACTAAAATTTCAGCAAAAGGTGCGTCAGCCGACAGTTTCGCGTGCCGCGTGGCGGTGGTGTTTGTTTAAGTTTTTGAGATGTTTTAAAAGCTTTGAAAGTTTTGCTTCTGAAGTTATGCTAGGTGACTGTTAGGTCACATGTTCTGACCGCAGCTCCAACTGTCCTGAATAGCTTGTCTAATTCTTCACTGCTGGAGTACTTTCTAATTCGGTGTGCAGAGTTTAATTTTTTTATTAACATACTTTTGGGGCCAGTCGAGTAGCCAGCTACATTGGGCACCCATGTGACTGGCATTGAAAAATGTCAGTGTAATTTAGGGGTTATGAATGACACTGTACTCCACGGGGCTATTACAATTAGCAATTTTTATTAGTATAGACACGCTACACTTACGTTGAGTAGCGTCTTTTCTGGCAAAATTTGAAAAAAAAATGGTGACTTTTGGCGACTTTTTACTTGTCGTTTGACGAATTTCACGCAAAAGTCATCGGCGACCCGGTTTATATTAGGAGACGTAGCATCGCACCAAAATATGAGAGCTACAGCTGACGACACCAATGTTCAGTTTACCAGCAGTGCCAACCGGAGGCAGAGTTCACGTGCCTGACGACGCGAATTGACTGAAGGCTTATTCCCTATCATTGCAGTGCTAGCTCACTATCACCAGCGATGGCGGCGCAAACAGGTTGCATCTGCTAAGAACGCGCGCATCGAGGCACCCTAGCATCTACCTGCCGCCGCCACATTTCTTTTCGCTAGTCGTCAGGTGGGCCGAGCGGAGGCGCCACCGTACCAGTGCGTGAAGAAGTCGTGCTACGTGACGACGGGGTTCAATTAGTATGACATCGGACGCGTTATTGGAAGGTTGGAAGTTCGGTCTCTACCGGCGGCAAAGTTGTCGCTCGTATTGCAAGTGCTCACGTCTTGGGACGTGTTCAAGGGAAGTCTCTCGCGCACGTTGTGTTAGCATTATACGGAAGGAGAGAGAGCTGAAGTGCTGCTTCAGTGGAGAAAGACTTCAGCACCCGAGCGAAAAGTTCGACAATATTTGTTTAAGAGACGCAACGTCTGTCTAACCAAGCAAACTTCGCAATGTCAGAGAATAAATATGAAGTACTTGCGCCAAGGCGTCAAGGAGCAACGTTGAGGCGGTCCAGAGGCTGTCAACATCGAAAAGATGCTCAATTTAGGTTGCTTTAGGTAATATTTAGGTAATATATTTAGGTATCATTAGATTGCACGTAACATTGCTACCACATCACTACTGTGTAATGCCATATCAACTGTGTGTGTAATCTATCTTACTGTTTGTAATCTGACTTCACTGCCCAATAATGCCCAATATATATATATAGTGAGATCTCTCACCCAATAATGCCCAGAAAAGTATAGAGGAAGGTTTCCGACCAAATTAGAATGTAAGTGTGAAGAAAGAAAAGTGGGTGAAAATGTAACTTGTCGTGGGCAGGAACCTGTTCCTGCTCACGGCAAGTTATCTTTTCACCCACTTTTATTTCTTCACATTAGATCTCATTATTATTGTGTCATAACATGATAAAAAAACGAGCCCTTATGTATACACTTCTTCCCTAAGATATATATATATATATATATATATATATATATATATATATATATATATATATATATATATATATATATATATATATATATATATATATATATATATATATATATATATGTAGTGTGTGTCTGTGTGTATGTGCGAGCGCGAAGGTCTTTTGGCACTCGTTAAAATACCACAGCCTCAGTGAAATGAAAGAGTGCCTGCCGAATCGTTGGAAAGCAGTGAAGTGCTGCCAGCAGCAGGTGTAACTAATGATAAAATCGGTACATGCACGCTTCCGTATATGCGTAGAACTAAATAGCTGTAGGCTATAGTCTATTGGGAGTACGCTCAGTCAGTTAACAAAATCACTATGCTCGTGTGCATAGCCAGTTTAAGGAAAATAGTTGTAGTATTACTTTTGTACAGTTATAGGCAATAAACAAGTTCTCTAACTGCAAACGCAAACTAATGTATATTGCACTCAGTTCATGTACTATATTACGGTCCAATTTTTTCCAAACACATAACTGGATGGTTCGATTCTCATGACGATCTGACATGAGTTCCGCATGTTTTTCTTCGAGGCTACATCGCGATGACGCAAATAAGCAATATTGTTAGTGTTTTGGCATGTAATTTATATAGGTAATCACGTGAACAACCCCTTCTTTAATTTTCGAAATTTTTTGGCTATTTTATCTCCTAAGCTAACGGTAAACTTAAACACCATGCTTGGTCACCCATGTTTTATTTTCTTGTAAGCTGGCTTTCGTCATGGTGACTCACAAATTCTTTTCTTCAATTTAGTAGGGTGATGTCCTATTGGCTTTATGTCCATCATTGGTCAATGGTACGTATTAAGCCATGTATTATGTTCATTATATGTTGACACTCAACGTCGTAGTGGTTCAATCGAAACACTTTACGTAGACGAGTGGGCACTTTATGACGTCATTAATGTTACTGACCATTACGAGAATCACTGACGTATTTTTGTTCGTGGTGTCAGCCGTGGCAAATGTACATCATGTGTTGTACTAGTGGTGATGTCATTATAAAATTGGCGAAGCCCCTTCTGGTAAATTTCTGGACGACGTTTAGCTTAAAAAAAGTGTCCGAATATAAATATCTGCGTATGAGTTATTCTAACAGAACATGCTTTTCACCGATAACACATTGAAAACTTGAATGACGCTTGAGCTTTGCGTTGAAGGGTAGAAAGCGATAATAGCATAATCGGCACCAGTGTGCATCACGTGCACTGTGCCGCAAGGAAATGGGCGTTTGCGAGCACCTGCGAAACTGCACACATTGTAATGGGTGGGTAGCACCAAGCCACGTTGCGCGATTTGTTCTTGTGGTGATTGGTGTGATTCTCCGATTCTTCCAAAAAATAATAAATGCTTTGAGGAGACTCCACCAGCTACGTGACATTCTTATAATGTTTTCCCTACGAAATTGACTCAAGCAGTGGCTTCGCTCCCCGGTAGAATGCCCGCTTGCCCCGTGGAATGCGCGAGTTCGAATCTTACCTTACTTGAACAACTTTATTGGTTATTTATGTCGAACATCCACTCACAGACAACACGAATTATTTTTCTCACAACCAATGACGCTGTCACCGACAAAAGAATTTCTATGAAGCGAGTTGGTAATGTGCTCGCGTTAACACTTCCACGCATGCTTGTTTATTTAAATTTGGCAAAAAACATGGGAATGTAGGCTACGTTAGAGCCGGCTATCCCAAAATCATGGCGGTAATGTACAAAATAAATACAAAAATACATCAAATTAAGAAGAATAAAAGAATTGATTGATTGATTGATATGTGGGGTTTAACGTCCCAAAACCACTCTATGATTATGAGAGACGCCGTAGTGGAGGGCTCCGGAAATTTAGACCACCTGGGGTTCTTTAACGTGCACCCAAATCTGAGCACACGGGCCTACAACATTTCCGCCTCCATCGGAAATGCAGCCGCCGCAGCCGGGATTCGAACCCGCGCCCTGCGGGTCAGCAGCCGAGTGCCTTAGCCACTAGACCACCGCGGCGGGGCGAAGAATAAAAGAAGAAAAAAAAATAGAGGCACTTTGTACACATATACACTATATATAGGGCTTATAACGCATCAGCACAGTCTTCGGGCATAGTCCAGTTCATAAAGCGCGATCAAATCGTGGAATAAGTCCATACAGATAGGCAAGGAGAAATAAGAACTAAGGACAGTTGAAAAATTTTGTGTCCATTAAAAAATAACGAAGGGCGCTCATTACGCATCTTTGATTAGCAGAATGTGGCCATGGTCTAAGTACTTTACCAATTGTGAATGATTTTTTGTGAGACGGTTGAATCGATCAATAACTTCAGTGTTTTGTTGATCATATTGCCACGTTATACATGATATTCATGCTATAACGATACACATTCTATAATGATATTGCCATGTTCCATTTCCTAAGTTTTCGTTATCGTCCCAAAACACCACACGATTCTCAGCGCAAACCGCGCCTGCAGTTTTCGAGAAGGTTCCGGACTGTAGTAGATCATTTCGATAAGATCACGCCCACTGTGCGAACGGTACAGATTGTTCTGGAACCTACGCCACCGCCAGCGATAACGCTAGAACATTCGACGGCAAGAGTATAAATGCCGACGCGCTTCGCCGCTTGTCAGTTGTTGATCGAAGGCCGACGCTGCGTTCGCCGCTATCAGTCCGAGACTGCTATCTGTGCAAGACTGCTGCTGTAATTAGACTTTCCCTTTACCGGGCACAGGTTAGCCCAAATAAACAGTTAAATCCCAACACGAAGTTTCCTGTCTTTGGCCACGTCACGACCCCGTGACATCTGGTGGAGGTGCTGCTTCGTTCATGTACTGGACGCCCCCGTCAAGCCGTGAACCCAGCCCCCGTCGCGGAGAAGACACCGACGCCAACCAAGAGCAGCGAACGAGCCACCGACAGCAAGGTCTCCCACCGGAGTACGGCCTTCTACAAGACAAGGCGCGGAAGACCAAGACCATGACCTCGACTGCAGCGACAATGACAACCGGAGCGTCCCAGCCCGCGATTGTCATTCATCAACCCAGGGAACCACCAACGTTCCATGGCTCATCGTTTGAAGACCCGGAAACCTGGCTAGAAACATACGACCGTGTGGCCGCCCTCAACCACTGGGACAACGAAGAAAAGCTCCGTCGTGTGTACTTCTACCTGGAAGACACCGCAAGGACCTGGCTAGAGAATCGGGAGTCCACGCTCCGAACGTGGGATGTCTTCTGCGGCGCATTTCTGCAAACGTTCGCAAGCGTCGCTCGCAAAGAGAGGGCCGCTGCTCTACTCGAGACCCGGGTTCAGATACCAAATGAAAAGGTTGGAATTTTTACAGAAGAGATGGCCCGCCTATTCCGTCACGCTGACCCAGACATGCCTGAGGAAAAAAAAGTTCGTTTCCTCATGCGAGGGGTCAAACAGGAGCTCTTCGCGGGACTAATGAGGAATCCACCGAACACCGTCCAAGAATTTGTATCCGAGGCGACCACCATCGAAAAAACGCTGGACATGCGCACCAGACAGTATAATCGTCGCCTGACTCCAGAATGCGCTGCTGCTCAAGCCAGTGACTCCGACGACCTGCGTGAAACGATCCGAGTGATCGTGCGGGAAGAGCTGCGCAAACTATTGCCTTCGGCGCAGCCTCAAGTGGATTCGATCGCCGACATTGTGCGAGAAGAAGTCCGGCAATCGCTTCGAATTCCCGAAACACCGCCGCCCGAGCCAGAAACTATCAGCTACGCCGCTGCAGTGCGCCACAACGCTCCTCCCCGTCCACGCCAAAACGCCGCCCCGTCACACTTCCGTCGCCAGACGCCACCACCGCCACCACCCCAACCGACCTCCTACCTCGGACCGTTTTCCTCGGTGCACTGCGCTGGCCCCAGCGGGCCAGCGCAGTGCACCGAGGAAAACGGACGTTTGGCGTGCACCTGACAACCGCCCGCTCTGCTACCACTGCGGCGAGGCCGGGCACACATACCGCCGTTGCCAGTACCGACAGATGGGACTGCGTGGCTTCGCAGTCAATGCACCACGTCCGCAGCCAGGAGATCGGCCACGTGACATCGCCGACTACCTGGCAGGAACTCAATGGACACCACGAAGTCCTTCCCGTTCGCCGTTGCCCAGCCGCCGCACGTCACCGCACCCCCGGCAGTACTCTGGCCCAACGCGGGGCCGGTCTCTCAGCCCGTATCCGGGAAACTAAGGGCAGCAACCGATGGAGGTGCGGTTGCTGTGCGACGAACTACCGAAGATCCTCCGACGACGACGACGACGCGACGGAGCTTTTTGAACACAACACCAACCAGGCAAAGCCCTAAAGGCAAAAGCTCACTTACCGAAGGTGGCCGGATGACGCAACATGGAAGCAGCGGAACAAGTCGACGCAGCCGTGACCCGACGCCACGCCCTAACTGTAATGCGAGACGGCGAACTAACGACCTCGACGTTCTTATCGACGGCCACAGTGTGACTGCTCTCGTCGATACTGGAGCCGACTATTCTGTCATCAGTGGCTCGTTCGCCGCGAAGTTAGAGTGTTAGGACAGCTTGGAAAGGCCCTGAAATCCGCACAGCCGGAGGTCATCTCGTAACGCCTGCAGGAATCTGCACAGCGAGAGTAACCATTAACGGCCGTATTTATCCTACAGACTTCGTAGTCCTACAGCGTTGCTCAAGAGATGTCATCCTTGGCATGGACTTCTTATGCCTCCATGGTGCTGTCATCAACCTAAAAACAAGGTCGATAACGTTATCCACAGAAGAAGCACTACCGCCGCGCACGCCGTCAGGACACCATGCCTTGAATGTGCTGGAAGAACAAGTCACCATTCCGCCTCGCTCAAGCGTCATTATTTCAGTCGGCGCTTCTAAATCACCTGACTTGGAAGGCGTCGTTGAAGGCAGTCAGCATCTGTTGGTCACCCGAAATATTTGCGTCGCAAGAGGAATTGCAGAGCTGCGGGGAGGCAAAGCAATGGTTATGCTCACGAATTTCAGCAATGAGTACAAACATGTGAACAAAGGAACAACGGTCGCATACATCGTAGAAATTGTCGAAGCCACCAGTGCTGTCGCCCTCGCCGATTCTGCGGAACCTGCTCAGAGGAACCAAGCCCCTCCCATAGCTTTCGACGTCAATCCCAGACTTCCGAACGATAAGCAAGAACAGCTCAAGGCCCTGCTCCTGCAATACGAAGATTGCTTTTCGTCGTCATCGAAAATTCGGCAGACCCCAATCATGAAACATCGAATCATAACCGAAGAAAATGCCAGACCACTTCGTCAGAGTCCGTACAGGGTTTCGACGCGAGAACGTGAGGCAATGAAGAGACAAGTTGATGAAATGCTGCGAGATGACATTATCCAGCCATCCAAGAGTCCGTGGGCATCCTCGTGGTGTTAGTGAAGAAAAAGGATGGGACCCTACGTTTCTGCGTCGATTATCGCCGCCTGAACAAAATCACAAGAAAGGACGTGTATCCTCTCCCACGAATAGACGACGCACTTGATCGGCTCCATAACGCCAAGTACTTTTCGTCAATGTACCTCAAGACAGGCTATCGGCAAATCGAAGTCGACGAAAGAGACCGAGAGAAGACGGCGTTTATAACACCGGACGGTCTCTTCGAGCTTAAGGTGATGTCCTTCGGTCATTGCTCAGCGCCTGCAACTTTTCAACGCGTTGTGGATACAGTACTGGCAGGATTTAAGTGGCAGACTTGCCTTGTGTACTTGGAGGACGTCGTCGTGTTTTCCTCGAGTTTTGACGAGCATCTTCGGCGCCTTGAAGCTGTACTTCAAGCCATCAAGACTTCCGGACTCACACTGAAGCCAGAAAAGTGCAGATTTGCGTATGAGGAGCTCTTGTTTCTGGGGCACGTTATCAGCAAGTCTGGAGTTCGTCCCGATCCACGGAAAACAACCGCCATCGCCGACTTCCCGCCGCCCACTGAGAAGAAAGCCGTGCGCCGATTTCTGGGCCTGTGTGCCTATTATAGGCGGTTTGTGAAAAACTTCGCCCGCATCGCCGATCCTCTCACTAACCTTACCAAGGCCGACGTGGAGTTTAAGTGGGAAACGCCGCAGGAACATGCTTTCCAGGAGCTTAAACATCGCCTCCAGACGCCACCGTTACTTACCCATTTCGATGAATTCGCCAAGACAGAAATACACACTGACGCAAGCAGCGTAGGTCTTGGCGCTGCGTCGGCGAGGTGGCCGAGTGGTTAAGGCGATAGGTCTTGGCGCCGTTCTTGTGCAGAGGGCTGATGGACTTGAAAGGGTTATTAGTTACGCCAGCCGATCGCTATCCAAAGCAGAAGCCAATTATTCCACAACAGAAAAGGAGTGCCTCGCCATCATCTGGGCTACGTCGAAATTTCGCCCCTACCTGTACGGCAGGCCCTTCAAAGTTGTGAGCGACCACCACGCCTTGTGTTGGCTAGCTACCTTCAAGGACCCTTTAGGTCGCCTCGCATGATGGAGCCTGAGACTTCAAGATTATGACATGACTGTGATTTACAAGTCCGGCAAGAAACACTCCGACGCCGACTTTCTCTCTCGTGCGCCTGTCGACCAACCGCTACCCGACGACCCGGATGACGACTTTTTCTTAGGAACGATTACTACCGACGACTTCGCTGAACGACAGAGGGCCGACCCGGAACTTAAGGCCCTAATAGAATACCTCGAAGGCAGGACCGCCGAAGTCCCGAAGGTATTCAAGCGCGCACTTGCGTCGTTCTTTCTACGAAACGGCCTTCTACAAAAGAAAAACTTTTCACCGCTTCGAGCTAAGTACCTCCTTGTGGTGCCTTCAGCTCGGCGACCAGAACTCCTGCAGGCCCTGCACGACGATCCGACTGCAGGGCACCTCGGTGTGTCTCGCACGCTCGCGAGGATACTAGAAAGGCACTACTGGCCACGTCTTACCACCGACGTCACTCGTTATGTGAGAACATGTCGGGACTGTCAGCGACGCAAGACACCGTCGACAAGGCCAGCGGGACTTCTGCAGCCAATTGATTCACCTTGCCGACCTTTCCAGCTGATTGGTATGGACCTACTAGGGCCGTTTCCGACGTCGGCTTTCGGAAACAAGTGGATCGTGGTAGCTACCGACTACCTCACCCGCTACGCCGAGACAAAAGCCCTGCCAAAAGGCAGTGCATCCGAGGTAGCTAAGTTCTTCGTCGAAAATATCGTCCTACGTCACGGCGCCCCGGAGGTCCTTATCACCGACAGAGGAACGGCATTCACTGCCGACTTAACTCAAGCGATCTCGGCATACAGCCAAACAAACCACCGCCGGACGACAGCGTACCACCCACAGACCAACGGCCTCAACGAGCGGCTTAACAAGACGATCGCCGACATGCTGTCAATGTACGTCGATGTCGAACACAAGACGTGGGATGCCATTCTTCCGTATGTGACTTTCGCATACAACACGGCGGTGCAGGAGACGACGCAGATATCTCCTTACAAAATGGTCTACGGAAGGAGCCCGGCAACGACGCTCGATGCCATGTTACCCATTGTCACCGACGAAGAAAACCTCGATGTGAGCGAGTACCTTCAGCGCGCCGAAGAAGCCCGACAACTTACGTGTCTCCGTATCAAGAATCAAGAGATGACCGACAGCCACCGTTACAACCTTCGACGACGCTTCGTGGAATACCAGCCCGGTGAACGTGTTTTGGTGTGGACGCCGATACGCCGACGAGGACTAAGTGAAAAGCTTCTGCGACGGTACTTCGGACCCTACAGGGTGGTTCGACGTCTCGGCCCACTTGATTACGAGGTTGTCCCCGACGGCATCACGAACTCTCAACGACGCCGATCGCGACCTGAAGTCGTCCATGTCGCGCGCCTCAAGCCGTTTCATGCGCGTTAACAAATTGAAACAGTGTTTTTTGTATTATTGTTGTATCGTAATTTATTCATTGTACTTTCTTGCATTATTATTGTACCTTCATCTTTAGTTAAAGCATCGGGACGATGCCTTTTTTTCAGAAGGGGGCAATGCCACGTTCCATTTCCTAAGTTTTCGTTATCGTCCCAAAACACCACACGATTCTCAGCGCAAACCGCGCCTGCAGTTTTCGAGAAGGTTCCGGACTGTAGTAGATCATTTCGATAAGATCACGCCCACTGTGCGAACGGTACAGATTGTTCTGGAACCTACGCCACCGCCAGCGATAACGCTAGAACTTTCGACGGCAAGAGTATAAATGCCGACGCGCTTCGCCGCTTGTCAGTTGTTGATCGAAGGCCGACGCTGCGTTCGCCGCTATCAGTCCGAGACTGCTATCTGTGCAAGACTGCTGCTGTAATTAGACTTTCCTTTTACCGGGCACAGGTTCGCCCAAATAAACAGTTAAATCCCAACACGAAGTTTCCTGTCTTTGGCCACGTCACGACCCCGTGACAATATGCTCCACTGACGCATCAACATGATCACAGTGGTCACAGGGCGGGTATGTTCTTCGTTTTATGCGGCATAAGAAGTGAGGTATGTATGCAACACCTAATCGTGAACGGTGCAGTAGTGCGTCAAATGGTATATCGATCTTTTGATTGAGTGGAAATTGGAGAGACATATCTATTTGGTATCAGAGTAAGGACTTTTTATTTTTGTCAAACCAAGCGTCGTTGAACAACTTGTGGTGCAGTTCAGAAATAACCTTCTTGTTTCCCGAGAAAAAAAGAATCAGGCACTGGTATCGAAATAATTTTTTTTGTGCTGCAGTGGCTACTTTGTCAACAATTTCGTTTCCCATGACTCCTACGTGACTTTCAAGCCACTGAAAACGAATCTCGTGATCATCAGGATAAGCGATGGTAACTGTTTTTGAGATTTCACATATTATGCTATCATCTACATGAAAATAAAAATCCTTAATCATTTGTAGCGCTCCTTTGGAGTCAGAAGATATTACCTATTTTTGCCTTTGCTTGCTTTCAACAATGAATTTTGAAGCTTGTAATATTGCAACAAACTCCGTTGCTGTATACAATACACGTCTCCCGAGAAAGTCGAAAATCTCGCTCTATTTTATATGCAGGCATGTTAAAAGCCGCAGTCAAGCTTTCTTTCATTATAGATTCGTCCGTGAAGACAAATGTGAAATGCTCTCGATAGAACATTAGTTTAAGGGCGAGAAATTGTGCTTCAAGGTAGTGTATAGCATTTTTTTTGTAACCTTTGATGTCTAAAGTGACTGAAGGCGATGCAAGCTGCCAAGGAGGAAAGTTGATGTCTGGACGCAAGAAAAAGAATGGCTCCGTATCTGCGTGTTTCACTGCAAATGTCATCGAAGACAATAGTCTTGCGTCTGGAGAGAGTGAAAAAAACGTTTATTGGATGTTCTGCGTGAGAAAATTGGTGTATTGTATTCTGGAGGCGCTGCGTTAGAGTGTCTCGATCCGTGCAGCGACAGGTAACGAGCGCATCGAGGCACGTCAGACACGAGCGCTATGTGGCAGTTATCTCCGAAAACGAAGGAAGGCGTGCGCGCCTGTCTCGGAGGCGATAAGGTGTAGAACGCAAAGAGACGGGAAGATGCCACCACCGTGTCGTCTTGGCAAAGCGTTGGAAACACTTGCCTTTTTGAGCATCGCGTTGCATTGTCAGCGCAGCGTGATAAATGCTATGGTCTATACAATTACTTATGTATGCCTTCTCTAGTATAAAGACACACATACAAAATATTGACGTGTAGTTATAGGGCCTTAGAGGTAAGTTATAATTGCTCTTTAATTGACAATCGCACAAGTATCAACGCTGAAACTTGAGCAATATTGGTGGGCGCTGCGGATGGAGTTGGCCGTTTCGGGTATCGTTTGAGGCCGTTTGGGTTATCGTTATGGCGGACAGACAGACGGACAGACAGACAGACAGACAGACAGACAGACAGACAGACAGACAGAAAGACCAAACTTTTTGCGTTGAAGAACCCGAAGAAAGACTATTGTCTTTAATAATGTTCTTGTTGAAGTGCCGCCACATAAGCTCGCAAGGCGTCACCAATTCGCCCATTTTTGAATAAGTTTTTCACAAACTAGATGAACATAATATTTTGCGACAAGCCGAGGAAGTGGTGGCTGTGGTCATGGATGCGAAGAACTTAAATGGGTGGTTCTCTTGCTTCTGCGAAGACGAGGCCACTGTGAGTTGAGCGTGGTAAGTTCAGGCAAATTCGAAGACTGCGGGCTACGATATTGTTTAGCTTACGTTGATTTTTCTGAGACATACTTTGCATCACTAGCAATGTATATGCGATGGCTTGTCGAATGAGAGCTCTATGTACCTTCTGAAGTGATTCTGATGTCCCACCCCATTTGGTTCCTGTAATACATCGGAGAATACTCAGTGCCAGGTTAACACGCTCTTCAACGTTGGAGATAAGAGGTACCCAGGTTAGCATGCAGTCCAATGTTATGCCAAAGAAATGATGCTTCCGCACAACAGGTACTACAGTGTGGTTGACCGAGACACTGAGTTCATCGTGACGTCTTCTGGTAAAAGTTAACACTGCAGGTTTCTCTGCTGAAACGTCGATGCCACATTCTGTCAGAAGGCGCACAGTTATATGTATGCCTTCCTGAAGCAAATACTGCACTTCCCGGCATTTATGTCTTGGCGACCAGATGAAAATATCATCTGCGTACATTGAAATATGTACTGATGATGGTAAAAGAGTGGGTAGTCGGCGAATCGCAATATTAAACAGTATAGGGCTTAATACACTTTCTTGAGGTACTCCTACTTTGAGTCCTCGTGGTGTGCCGCTGCCCGTGCCTTTCGCCATGAATACAGTTCGACCAGTCAAACAACCGGATATCTAACGAAGTAGGCGTCTCCTTAATTCCTAGACTATATAGTTAGTACAAAACATCTACGTGGCTAACTGTGTGAAAGGCACGCCTAAGGTCTAGGAAATCTGCGATTATCATTCTTCCGAATGTTGTATCGTGCTCCACAGTGACAAGGTTTAAAACACACTATAAATCACAGCGACGTCGACGAAAACCTGACGATTCCTGGGGAAATCCTTCACTGGCTTCTATACCCTTTGCAGTCACTGCTGCACCATTTTCTTCATGACTTTGTTGAAGCAGTTGATTAAGTTTACTTGTCGAAAGAATGACAGCACATTTGCCGGCTTACCAGGTTTAAAACTTGGAACTACTTTTGCGACCTTCCAGGAAAGTGGCACCAACGCACTTTTCTAACTGTAACTATATATGCCAAAGAGTGCCTTACTTTCTGAAGGTCCGAGGTTACACAGCATGCTGTAAGTTATATTTGGGCCTGGGAAAGTTTTTTCCAGTCATTACGTAAGGCAGTTCAGCCAGATTCAATTTACATCCGGGTGTGAGTGCTCGTCCATAAGTGCATCTCTGATTTGTCGCTTTAAAGCATGCTCTTTTGAAATGAACAGGTTGTGGACACTGCCTCAGCTGGTAGTGTTGTAGCGCCACGCTAGATTTGGCCAGCTGGCCGCGCCAAAGAAGAAGCGAGCCACTTGGCTTGTGATGCGTGAGCCACGAGGAATTTCAGAACGGCCTAGCTTCGGAACCTGGCTGGACGCTGCAGCAGTGACTCCGTCTACGCCTGCGTCCCGAATAAAGCTGTGACTTCGGCACGGGATCATCACCGCTGTCTCGCCTCTCGTTCCTCAACAGTGTTAACAAAGCGCAAAATTGGTCAGCCATAATCTATTTCGCCGAATTCTTTTCCAATACTATCGCCCGGAAAGGACGACTGTGAGTTACTGGTAGTTTTAGTCAGCGAAATAATTGTCATACTTTTGAGACTGATAAATAAGGGCTAAAAGATTAACAAAGCTTATCCATTTCCTCTGTGAGAGTTTATCAAGTTGTCTGCGCATCGCTGAGAAAAAATTTTGTGCCTCTCTACATTCGCCCACTCCACCAGTACGACAATCGCCGCTTGGATCATCGGTAAATCGCGCGAAGTTTTTGGTATTCAGCTTCTATGCTTGTGCATCCTGTTGGAATCGGAAGGGTTTTGCTGCGAGATTCAATGTTGGTGAGCAGTGTACTGATGAACACTTCCGCGTCGCGACAGTTTTGTAAATTGTTTGAAATTATGTGCCTGAAGAATGGCTAATTTATGAGCTTTTTTAAGGATCCATACTTTTTTTTAGGATTACAGAAGTTCATGAGGAGGTGGCATAATAATATTAGCCGATGGTAAACGCCATGTGACCCAATGTCCACTGTCTATTGTGATTCAGCTGCAATGTTCGTCGAGCAAAATGTCACGTCTAAACGTACACTATAAAATGGTCCGCGAAAAAGTGTGGGTAATCCATCATGTACGGTGAATGGATTGTAACGATTCATAATGCTCTCAATGAGTTTTCCTCGAGAATCGCAATACAGTTAACCCCAGAGAGTGTGTGAGCATTGAAGTCACTGTAGACTATACTTCGCCCCGACAGAGACGTTAAAAGATGCTAAAAGTTAGTAGTGATAACTGCCTTTCTTGATTCAATATAGACAGTCACTACGCCTTTTTGTTCGTTTGTTTTTGTGATTGTGCTTTATCTACAAGAGATATTTCACGTGTTGCCAGCGTTCAACATAGACCACGCCAGGAAGCTTAGCGATTGCTTTAGACTATTTTGGTAAAATTGCGCGCAAGGTGCCAGTGGCTAAACTTGTTCTGGAGCTAATGCAATCACCATTGATAACGCTGGTTAATGTTAGATCATTCATGTTTAACAGCCGACGTGTTCCACCAACGATCAAATTTTCAATGACCGACAATTGTGTTCGCCACTTTTGTTGTTTTCTTGAAGAGAGAGCAAGGAGCAAGAAAAATGAAAGAAAAAAGACGTAGAAAGAGATAAAAAACAAAGGTGAAAGAAAGTCGACGGATGTGAAGAAAGATGAAAATGAAGATTAAATTATTCAGTTTTCACCAGGTTGTGGCACTTGCTTGCCAGCTCCGCTGTTTACTCAAATTTTATAGTCGTACGTGGAACTGGCTTTATAATTATTTTTTAATACGTAGGTTGTGACCGCCTCACGTAGGGACCGAGGGATTACGAGTCACTAAAGGTAGCGCAATTTCAAATGCAATAAGACCAGCTGCACTTATACACCATTAACGAGATATTTTTTAATGAGATATAAGTTAACTATGTAATTAAGAAGATATAATTTTAATGACCTACACAACTTAAGTAGCTACCCACTTTCACATATCTCATCACCACTTCAATGTGAAGTGGCATCTAAGAGGCACATGAAAGCAGAAGAAGAGGAAGTTCGTCACGTTCACTCATTCTGTAGCGTACGTTGAGCCATTGTTCGTTAACAAGAGCAAGACCCAGCTATGTCGTTATCGAATTCTTCGAAGTCTTCCAGGCAGTCCGTGAGTTCAGAGCCAGGCGACGTGTCTGTAAACGGCGCTGGCACTGCCAAATCACCATCTGCGGCCGCGCCTACCGTAGACAGTGCTTGGACTGACAAAACGATGCCTTCGGGAGCAACTTCCGCTGTAACCTCTGGAGTCCATGCGAAGCGAAAGCGAAAGCGGCGCAGCTCAGTACCCTTCAAGCATCGCAAGGGACACCGAACTAAGAGGAAAGGATCAGCGGCTGAAGCGAAGTCCGCAGCGCCACACGTAAGTGCACCTCAATAGAGTATGGCACGCATAGGATTGATTGATATGTGGGGTTTAACGTCCCAAAACCACCATATGATTATGAGAGACGCCGTAGTGGAGGGCTCCGGAAATTTCGACCACCTGGGGTTCTTTAACATGCACCCAAGTTTGAGCCCATAGGCCTACAACATTTCTGCCTCCATCGGAAATGCAGCCGCCGCTGCCGGGATTCGAACCCGCAACCTGCGGGTCAGCAGCTGAGTACCTTAGCCACTAGACTACCGCGGCGGGGCACTGGAGAGCTGCGGGTAATTTCGACCAGCTGAGGTGCGTGCGCTGACATCACACATTACACGGACGTCTAGCGTTTAGCCTCCACTGAATGCCACAGCGATGGCTGGGATTGAACTCGCGTCTTTGGGGTCAGCAGCCAAACTATCAGAATTTACGTACACCGCAGCTTCGTTTCGCAGTATATCGAAGTCGTTATTGATGGCTTAATGCTTGTTTAGTTTGGCCTATTTGGCAGAGTTACTGTGTGGCATGCCGACCACTAGTGCAGGTCTACGAGCTCGATTGCTGCCCCGAACATCGCGGGATGAAATTCCAGGTGCCGTGGTCACATTTCGATGGAGGTGAAATGATGCCATTGAGTCCCGATAGTATACTTCGATTAAGGCACACATTAAATAACGCCAAATTGTCAAATTTCCGGAGCCCTCTACAAGGCGTCTTTCGCAATCATATTGTGCTTTCAGATCGTGAGACTTCATATAGCGTTATAGCGAATGGTGGAGGCAAAATAAGCGAAGCGTAAAAGATGGTACCGGTTGTAATTTGCGATGCATTTGATGTGATGAAAACTGGTAGCACTACACAGAGAAATATATAACAGATGCTTAGAACGCGACAATTCACCGGTTAACCTAACGGAGCAACCATTTGCAAGAACAGCTTATCCTTTTTTGAAACAACCCAGTGCTTGCCCTTTTTAAATAGGTATGTCTCTATCAGTCCATGCACGTTCAGTGTGGTGGAATCTATTTTATACCTCCTCTAAGCGCACTTTACATGCGCTGTTTTTACTATGAGCAGGCAGGTGCCCCAGGTCGTCTTTTCCTAATTTTTTTTGCTTACCTTCTTTGGATGGGTCATTAAGTGCTCTATCCATGTGGAACTTGTCACAGTTTAAGGATGTTCCGTTCACCACTCCTACAGAGCACTTGGCATTTCCCCTGACGTTTTTCTTAACAGAGCGTTGCTTAGTTATCAGTTCTGTAGTGTTGGGTGCACAGAGCCGCACCTGCTTATAAGGAGCCGAGAAGACAAGAGGTACGTCTTAACCTGGGGCCACCTTCTTCAAATTGTCGCGGGTTCAAATCCCAGCTGTGGCGGCTGCATTTCCGATGGAAGCGGAAATGTTGTAGGCCCATGTGCTCAAATTTGGGTGCACGTTAAAGAACCCCAGGTGGTCGAAATTTTCGTAGCCCTCCACGACAGCGTTTGTCATCATATGGTGGTTTTGGGACTTTAAACCCCACATATCATCATCATTAACCTTCTTCATATTATAAGCAACCTTTGGTATATATGGTAGAATTGCAAGCCTTACGGACATAGGGGTTGTCTTGTTTGCTTTGCTCCTAGAACTTTTATAGGCTCGGCTGCATGATACGCATGAGCAAATAAATTAAATAGATGCATTTAGTTTATTAATTTGTGAGCGTGTTTGAGATCGCAGTATTCAGGACTGTTTTACAGAATTTTTGAAGAAAACCTGAACCTGGGGAGGCTTAAAACAATACATAAAGACTTTCTGCGAAAAATACCAGGTTCTTGTGTTTGCATCATCTCACGTTACGGCGCTATTTTGTTTTCCGCATTGAATGAAAGAGATTATGATATTTGAAACTTAAAACTGTGATTCTTCCCGGCCATGGCGGCAACCTTCTGATAGGTGCGAAATGCTAAAATTTTCGCGTGCAGTACTGACGGACAAAAATGCGACCTTTTTTTTTTTGTTAGTATAACGATTGCTATCATCAATCGCTCGTTATAACCATGTCATATAGCTGCAAAGGTGGCCTCTAAAGGTTATGTTGGCGGTGATGTAAGTGTAGGAGTCAAAATTACGCCTAGATTGCACGCACTGTACATGCTGCAAACGAAAATACATTATTTGCACAACTATCACTTTCGTGTTACGATCATTGAGTGGTGTATGTAATTTAGGTGCACGTGGAGAACGTCAGGTGCGGGGTGTTATGCCGGAAGCCGCCGCGGTGGCGTAGCTGTTAGGGTGCTCGGCTGCTAACCCGAAGGTCGCAGGTTCGATCCCGGCGGACTCATTTCGATGGAGGCGAAAAGCCAGAGGCCCGTGTGCTGTGTGATGTGAGCGCACGTTTAAGAACACCAGCTCGACTGGGCCCGGGAGGCGTTGTACGTGGCAGCGCGAGAACATAAACATTTTAGGAGAAAAAAAAATGACACTTGATCAGATGCATGGTTAGAGGATGTTGAACATTCACACGTATTTGCATAGATCGCAAAGCATTCAAACTGAACATTATCAATTGATTTAAATCGTTATACACGAATATGTCATATACATACTTACATATTAGCGAAATAGATCGTAAATTCCTTACGAAATAACTTAGTAGCGTGAACATGAGTGTTAAGGATTTTCGGTAAATTGTGTTTGAGGAATAGCTTCTTATATTCAGTGCGAAAACGCGGTACAAACTAGGGTTCACGGTTAGATGCAAATGTAGGTCGTGGTGTTTTAAGTTCGCTACAGATGTAACTTGCTGAAAGATGGAGGAGAGATTGTGTTGGAAAAACTGGCCACCTTATATACGAAGTGTCTTTTGACGACAAGGATACGAGAATCTTGGAAAAAATGCCCACATCATCTTAATTCATAAGAAAAAAGACGTCAAGGACTTGAAAAACTACTGGCCGATCAGCTTACCATTCGTCCTCTACAATCCATTAACAAAAATATTACCTAATAGAATTAGGAGGACATTAGAATTCAATAAAGCAAAAGACCAAGCAGGATTCCGTACAGGCTTCTCCACAATAGACAATTTTCATACTATCAATCAGGCGATTGAGAACTGCATGAAATACAACCAAACCCTATACCCCGCATAGATTACGAGAACGCGTTTGAATCAGTCGAGACATTAGCACTGATGCAGGCATTGGGGAATCAGGGCATCAACGAAACCTACATAAATATATTAGAATAAATCTACAGCGGATCCACAGCCACCATAATCTTCCATAAAGAAAGCGACAAAATCCCAATAAAGAAGGGTGTAAGCCAGGGAGACACGACCTCACCAATGCTCTTCACCGCGTGTTTACAGGAGGTTTTCAGGGCCCTATATTGGGAAGAGTTAGCGATAAGAGTTAATGAAGAGTATCTTAGTAACTGCGATTGGCTGGATATTGCCTTGACGAGTAATTTAGGGGATAAATTATAGCTCATGACTGCAGAACTGGACATGCAAAGCACAAAAGTAGGCCCGAAAGTAATATGCACAAAGCTAAAGTAGTGTGCAACAGTCTCACCAAAAAACAGCGCTTTGTGATAAGTGGAGAGTCGTTGGACAGGGTGAAGGAATATGTCTATTTAGGACTGGTAGTAACTGTGGAGCCCAATCACGAAAGTGAAGTAACTAGAAGAATAACGTCGAGGTGAATCACATTCGGCAAACCTTCTCAAATCGTGAATGGTATTCTGCCACTAACCCTTAAAAGGAAAGTATATGTAACCGCTGCATCTTGCCAGTAATTACCTACGGAGCAGAAACCTTGAGGCCTACCATAAAGGTTCAGCTTAAATCGAAGACGACGCAGCAAGCGATAGAAAGGAAAATGATAGGAGTAACCTTAAGAGACAAAAAGAGAGCAGAGTCAGGGTACAAACCGGAATCATGAATATTATAGTTAAAATCAAGAAGAAATGGACATTTGCCGGGCACGTAGCACGTTGGCAAAATAACCGCTGGTCAGTAAGGGTAACTGACTGGATTCTCAGAAAAGGCAAACGCGCGAGAGTAAGACAAAAAGTTAGGTTGGCTGCTGAGATTAAAAGTTTGCAGGTGTAAAGTGAAAGCAGAAAAAGCACAAGACCAGGTTTATTGGCCGACCATGAAAGAGAATTTTGTCCGGCAGTGAGCGCAGTCTGGATGATAATGATGATGATGATGATGATGATGATGATAGATGTAAGAAAATCACTGTATTCCTTCTTTGCAAAATAAGTTATTTGCAAAACATAGCATTCGTTGTACCGATCTACCCAAATGATTTCTTATTTTAGTGATAATGTTTTAGTTGTGACCCTGGGTTCGATAATTGCAATGTGCTGGAGAAGTGCATTTTGTAATGTAATTTTTTACCTATGTTAGTTCGCGTTGTGTGCGCCCATACTAAACTACAATAATTAAACGGCGAGGTGAATAATGCGTGATAAATGTGAGACTAGTTTTTGTCGGCATGAAAGCTCTCCAGCGAGATAGTACACTGGCTACTGCAGAAAACTTATTTCGAAGGTTATTCAAACGAGCATCCTAGCGCAGATGAGATTAAAATATAACTGCAAGGATTCTATGTTGATCAATCAATTCTTTATTTTTACCTAAATAAGTGACTGAATGCTTCAACTAGAAAGGTTCATTTACGTCTCTAAAAACAATAGCTTTTGTTTTGGTGAGGTTAATCTTGATCCCACTTGAAAGAGACTAATGTGATAGTTTGATTAGATACGCGTTATATCTGATAGCTAGTTCATTCGCATCTTTTTCAGTGAAGAGTATAGGGCTATCATCTGCATATATCAATAAATGAACTGTAGGTTATATATTTATTAAGTCATTGTTATATCAGTTAAATAATAGCGGGCCCAATACACTTCCTTGCGGAACTTCATTAAGTGTTAAAAAGGAAGATAGGACGTTGTCAATACATACATGCTGAGTTCTTTCCGCAAGATATGCATCTGATAATCACATTGCGGTTTAGCCCTGAGAGGTAAAAACACCAAACATAATGTTATACCGGACACTGAGACTTGCCTGTGGCGTACCTTATCGTCATAGCATATGGGTTTGCCAAATAATACTCCAGAAATAGTAGCACGCGATTTTTTTCAACTGTGCATACAAAATCAGATGCTAATATTCGTGCAAACTGTTGACAAAACCACGAATGCACACTAGGAGAGCTGGTATCATCCTACTGAACCTAACGCAGCACGGCAGGGAGCTTAACAACCTGCTTTTCTTTCTTTTAGTTTTCAGGCTCAGCTTTCATGTCTCTTGCTCGCGTGGAGCATTATGTTAAATATATTGACAAAATGACACCGTGTCGTTGAATACCTCTTTTGACATTAGCAGTCTCCTCACGTGTTTAGTATATACAAAACATAATGCGTTGCGGTTTTTCTTTTGAATGCATCAAAGTAACCTTAATAATGGTCACTGCAGTGATGTGGCCACACATTTTAGCAATGCCTGCATCATAGTGACGAGCCGTCATCGAAGGCGTTTTTGAAGCAAATAGAAGTTGCGCTGTTTGGTGCGTCAGTTTTTGTTTCGCAGGCTAAGTTAGCCAGATTTTATCACCCCGTGGTTATTACCAAAGGCCGCATTTCAGAAATTTCGTAGTGGCTATGGACTATTCACAGCAAGGACTTGAATTCACCCATTTGATCATACCACTTATTTCCTCTGGTTGAACAGTTAATTGTGTTAATATTTATATTTGCTGCCGTAATTGTTCTTGGTACGCGTCTGAAGATGTTTTCTGCCACAGAAAAGGCAACGCCGCAGGTAGCGCGCACGTATCTCCTTTCTGCAATTTTTCAAGAATAGAGGACACATTTCTTGAAACAACCTGTATAAATAATAATAATAATAATAATAATAATAATAATAATAATAATAATAATAATAATAATAATAATAATAATAATAATAATAATAATAATAATAATAATAATAATAATAATAATAATAAATATCTGGGATCTTACGGCCCAAACCAATGATATGATTATTAGAGATGCCGTACTGAAGGGCTCCAGAAATTTTGACCATCTGGTGTTCTCTAACCTACCCTGACCTCACACTACAGGCCTCAACCATTTCACTTCCACCGAAATGCGACCGCCGCACTATATAGAGCGCGGCGCATATCGGTGGCGGCATCCCGTGGTGGCCGCGGTAAATGTGCTGCCCACGAATGCTCAAATCAGCCACTGACCTAGTCCGGCCAGCTATGACGTTGCCGGGCACGTATATTTGGGAAATGAAGAGTGAGTGATTTGTAGCTGACCTCTGAAACGTTGTACTACTTGCCACGTGCAGTGCTGTAATATTTGGTTCACGTATTCAAAAGAGCCTCGACTACCGATCGGCAGCGCTTTATGACCATGCTCAAGAAGGTTTTGAGGGCCCCTCTAAGTTTCGCGCGTTATATCATAAAGAAAGAAATTATGTGGTTTTCGCTGCACTTAACTCATTAGTGAGAAGTCTGATTTGAAGTTGACCGCTACTCAAAAGTCTTTTGACGCGATCGTTACGGCAAGAAAAAGCGTGATGATGTATTGGTGTCAACATGCTCAAGTCCTTATTCTGGCGTAATGGCATCTCGCACAGCCTGCCGTGGAGCCAGTAGATGTCCCACCAGTCGATGTTGCGCCAGCGTCTTCAGCTGAAGACGACTTTTTGGGGACGACGTCACGGACGTCCATCAAGGGTCGACGCGGAGCTTCGCTTGCGGATCCTCGTGCGAACGATGCAGGTATCCACACATGTTAACGCGCTTGCAACGGACTGGCGGAAGGGGGAGGGGGGGGGGCTTGAGGTTGTTGCAACTACCTAAAATATCCCCCAACACTTTTTTCAGAAAACACATCAACGACGGATATAAGCCGCACGTCCCGGGTATCAGCTCAGACGCTCTCTCAGACTGAGCAGGAGGTGTTCGCCCAGCCGCTCACCAAAGCAAACCCCGAGGGCATGCGGTCATTGCTGACTGCACCGGTCCTGCCGCATGAGACGGATCGCGCATTGAACGAGTATACACTGTGGCCGCCCAGGCTATCCTTGCCAACGCCCGACGAATCCTCTACCTTGACACTCTGGCCAAATCCATCGAAACCTACTGCGCACATTCCAGCTGCATCCAGGCCCACTGCCACTTCTGGAGCACTCGGTGCGGCAAACGCAAATGATTCGTATTGTAAAAAAGCTGAGGCTTGCTACTTTCGCGAGGCTTGCATAAAAGAACTCTTATAGTA